>NC_086452.1:218779086-219080956 GCF_028390025.1 Pseudophryne corroboree
CAGGGAGATCATCCTGAGAATAGGCTTCTGAAATTGTCATCCGAAGCCATCTTGCCAGTGTCTGCTTATCAGCAGTCCATCCTGTCTTGTGAAATCCGTAGAGAATGGAGATAATCTGTCTTTCTGATGGCACTGGTACGATCCACGTAGATCCTTAATGCATGGACCACGTCCAGCGATGCATCTCCTGGAAAGCCGGGAATACAATTTCTTCATTAAGGTGGAATTTAGACACCACCTTCGGAAGATACCCAGATCTAGTTCTGAGAACTGCTTTATCTGGATAAAAAAAATCAGAAATGGGGATCGACATGATAATGCCCATAAATCTGATACTCTTCTAGCTGACGCCATAGCCAATAGAAAGAGAACTTTAGCTGTCAACCATTTAAGATCTACTTTATTAAGTGGTTCAAACGGGGCAACTTGAAAGGCTTTCAGGACTAGACTTAAGTCCCAAGGCAATGTAGGAGGAACAAAAGGAGGTTGAATGCACAGCATTCCCTGGAAAAAAGTACGCACATCCTGTAAATTGGCAATTTTCTTTTGGAACCATACAGTCAATGCTGACACTTGCACTCTCAAGGAAGCCACCTTCAAACCTTTATCCATTCCTGCCTTAAGGAATGCTAAGACCCTGGAAACTCTGAAAGACTTGAGGTCCATTTTTCGTACACTGCACCAATGAATATAGGTTTGCCATATTTGGTGATAAATGCGACCTGATGGAGGTTTCCTTGCTCTGAGCATAGTTTGAATTACCTGTTGTGAGAATCCGCTTGACTTCAGGATAGAGGTTTCAAGAGCCCTCAAAGACAGTCAATCCAGATGTCTGTGATAACAAGGACCCTGCATCAGTAGATCTGGACGTTGAGGAAGCTGAAGTGGAACATCCATCGACATCCTCTGCAGATCTGTGTACCAATGTCTTCTGGGCCAAGCCGGAGCTATTAGTATCACGGCACCTTTCCTTGCTTTATCTTTCTCTCCACCCTGGGTAAAAGGATGATTGGAGGAAACACATAAGCTAGATGAAAGTCCCATCTCACCAACAGGGCATCCACAAAGATCGCTCTGGGATCCTTTGTTCTTGACCCGTATGTGAGAACTTTGTTGTTCAGAAGGGACGCCATGAGATCTATCCCTGGTAACCCCCACTTGTCTACAAGAGCTTGAAAGACCTCCGGGTGTAGAATGGCGTGTCGACTGATAAAGTCCGCTTCCCAGTTTAGGACTCCCGAAACGAACACTGCGGACAAGGCTGGATGATGAAGTTCTGCCCACTTTAGTATGTGACTTACCTCCTTCATCGCTTTTCGGCTGCAAGTGGGAAGTTTTGATATTGAGTGTGAAGTTTTGTTATTGAGTGTGAAGTATTGTAATTGAGTGGGAGGTTTTGTAATTGAGTGGGAAGTTTTGTAATTGAGTGGGAGGTTTTGTAATTGAGTGGGAGGTTTTGTAATTGAGTGGGAAGTTTTGTAATTGAGTGGGAAGTTTTGTTTCATAACAAGAACACTTCGGAAATGTGGGATGCTTTAAAATGGTTGCTAGATAGCAATATTCAAAAATGTATTCCCATGGGCAGTAAACGCAGGAGTACTAAACTCAAACCAATGTGGCTTAACAAGAAGGTCAAGGCAGAAATGGATAACAAGAAGCGTGCTTTCAAAGCATTTAAATCTAATGAAAAGGAGGAGTCATTCAAGTATTACAAGGAATGCAATAAAAATGCAAAAAACCAATAAGAGCAGCAAAAATTGAAAATTAAAAGCAAATCGCTATATAGAGTAAAAGCAATCCTAAAAAGTTTTTTTAAATACATAAACAGTAAAAGGTTAAAAAAAAAGGAGAGCATAGGTCCAATTAAAGATGAATTTGGAGTATTAATAAATGATGACGAAATAAAAGCGGAAATACTGAACAAATTTTTTTCGTCAGTGTTCACCAGAGAAGAACTGATGGTGGGAGAAGTGCATAACGATAGTGACAGTAATGATTTGTGGTTACATACTTGTTTAAGTGAAGAAGTAGTCCGGGAGAAACGAAGCAAAATTAAGATGAATAAATCACCTGGTCCTGATGGACTGCACCCAAGGGTTCTTATGGAGCTTAGGTCAGAACTAGCAAGACCCCTATACTTGATTTTCAATAGTTCAATTACATCAGGCATGATACCGAAGGATTGGCGTATTGCTGAGGTAGTGCCATTATCTAAAAAGGGATAAAAAAAATCATCCGGGTAACTACAGACCGGTTAGTTTGACGTCTATAGTGGGGAAAATATTGAAAGGAATTCTAAGGGATAGTACACAGGAGTATCTACAGACCACTCTGATTATTAGCAAGAACCAGCATGGGTTTGTGAGGGACAGATCATGTCAAACTAAGTTAATAAGCTTCTACGAGGAAGTGAGCAATAATCTTGACTAGGGAAAAGCAGTGGATGTGGTCTACTTAGATTTTGCAAAAGCCTTCGATACAGTGCCTCACAGGAGACTGATCATTAAATTAAAGGAGCTTGGCCTAGGAAAAACTGTTTGCACATGGATAAGTAACTGGCTGGATAATAGGGTACAGCTTGTAGTGGTCAACGGGAATTCCTCAAGCTGGACCCCCGTAGTCAGCGGAATACCACAAGGGTCCGTACTTGGGCCACTACTGTTCAACATATTTATCAATGACCTAGAAATAGGCCTGGAAAGCACAGTGTATATCTTTGCAGATGATACTAAACTGTGTAGCGTAATTAATTCGGAAATAGATGTGGAGTCTCTGCAGAATGATTTATCTAAACTTGAAACCTGGGCGTCTAAATGGAGAATGAGGTTCAATATAGAAAAATGCAAGGTTATACATTTCGGGACTAAAAACAAACTTGCATCCTACATATTAAATGGGGAAAGTCTAGGGGTAAAAGTATTGGAAAAAGATTTGGGAATACGCATTGATAATAGGCTTAATAACCGTAGACAATGTCAAAGCACAGTAAAGAAGGCAAGTAAGGTGCTAGCGTGCATAAAGCCCTGGAGACTGGCGTCTGTCGTCAGAATTTCCCAATCTGATATCCAAAGGGGTCTCCACTTGTCCAGATGGGATATCTGTAGCCACCAGGCTAATGACGTTCTTAAATCTATCGTAAGAGACATGGTCTGTGTTTTTATCTTTTATCGTCTGATGCAACCCATTCCATTTGGCAAGAATCGGACGCTGCAGAGGACTCGAGTGGAATTGTGCATACTCCACCATGTCGAATGTTGACACCATCAAAAGTATTGCTGCGTGAATGGATACCTTTTGACTGTGTAACAAGTCCTGAATCCTTGACTGGACCTTGGATATATTGTTCAAAGGTAAACTTAGTCTCTGAAGACCTGAATCCAGTACAGACCCCAAGTGAGTCATCCGTTGTGACGGAACCAGAGACGATTTTGCCCAGTTTATGAGCCACCCGTGGTTCTGCAGACATGTTATTGTCTGTTGTAGATGACCTAAGAACAAATCCTGCGTCTGTGCCAGGATTAAAAGAACATTGAGGTATGGAAAAATTCTTATCCCCTGCTAGCAGCGATAAGCTGCCATTACCACCATAGTCTTGGTAAATACTCTGGGAGCTGTGGGTAACCCAAAAGGTAGAGTCTGGAACTGAAAATGAGGTTGGAGGATAGCGAACCTGATATAGCACTGATGGGACAGTACCATAGGAACATGTAGGTAAGCATCCTGTATATCCAAGGATACCATATAATCCCCTGGCTCCATTGCCAAAATGATGGAACATAACGTCTCCATGTGAAACCGAGGTACCCAAATGTTACTTGTTCAGTACTTTGAGATTGAGAATGGGCCGAAAAAAGCCATTTGGCTTCTCAACTAAAAACAGGCTGGAGTAAAAATAAGATTTTAAACCTACCAGTAAATCTTTTTCTCCTAGTCGGTAGAGGATGCTGTGGACTCCGTAAGGACCATGGGGTATAGACGGGCTCCGCAGGAGACATGGGCACTATAAAGAACTTTAGAATGGGTGTGCACTGGCTTCTCCCTCTATGCCCCTCCTCAAGACCTCAGTTAGAGAACTGTGCCAAGAGGAGACGGACAGTACGAGGAAAGGATTTTGTAATCCAAGGGCAAGATTCATACCAGCCCACACCATCCACACCGTATAACATGGAATATACGCAAACAGTTAACAGTATGCATCAAACAGTATCAGGCAAAGACTGATTTCAACTGTAACATAACCCTTATGTAAGCAACAACTATATACAAGGCCTTGCAGAAAATAGTCCCCACTGGGACGGGCGCCCAGCATCCTCTACGGACTAGGAGAAAAAGATTTACCGGTAGGTTTAAAATCTTATTTTCTCTTACGTCCTAGAGGATGCTGGGGACTCCGTAAGGACCATGGGGATTATACCAAAGCTCCAGACCGGGCGGTAGAGTGCAGATGACTCTGCAGCACCGACTGAGCAAATGCAAGGTCCTCATCAGCCAGGGTATCAAACTTATAGAACTTTGCAAAAGTGTTTGAACCCGACCAGGAAGCTGCTCGGCAAAGCTGTAAAGCCGAGACGCCTCAGGCAGCCGCCCAAGAAGAGCCCACCTTCCTAGTGGAATGGGCCTTTACCGAATTTGGTAACGGAAATCCTGCCATAGAATGAGCCTGCTGAATCGTGTTACAGATCCAGCGAGCAATAGTCTGCTTCGAAGCAGGAGCGCCAACTTTGTTGGCTGCATACAGGACAAACAGTGCTTCTGTTTTCCTAACTGGAGCCGTCCTTGCTACATAGATTTTTAAGGCCCTGACTACATCTAGGGACTTGGAGTCCTCCCAGTCACCCGTAGCCACAGGCACCACAATAGGTTGGTTCATATGAAATGATGAAACCACCTTAGGCAAAAATTGAGGACGAGTCCTCAACTCCGTGAGACAAGGCCGCCAATTCGGACACCCGCCTCGCAGATGCCAAGGCCAAGGCCAACAACATGACCACCTTCCAAGTGAGAAATTTGAATTCAACCGTCTGTAGCGGTTCAAACCAGTACTTCTGATGAGGAGGATATATGGGAACATGAAGGTATGCATCCTTTATGTCTAGTGACACCATAAAATCCCTCCCTTCCAGACTGGAGATAACTGACCGGAGCGATTCCATCTTGAATTTGAACTTTTTCAAGTACCGGTTTAGGGATTGTAGATTTAAAATGGGTCTGACCGAGCCATCCGGCTTCGGGACCACGAACAGCGTTTAATAGTACCCTTTCCCCTGTTGGACTAGGGGAACCTTGATAATCACATGCTGTTGACACAGCTTTTGAATTGCAGCTAACACTACTGCCCTCTTTGGGGGAGAAGCTGACAAGGCCGACTTGAAAAATCGTCGAGGGGGCACCTCTTCGAATTCCAGTTTGTAGCCTTGGGATACAATTTCCATCTCCCAAGGATCCACGTCTGACAGAACCCAGACCTGGCTGAAGTGTCGAAGACGTGCCCCCACCGATGCGGACACGCTCAGTGGAGCCCCAGCGTCATGCGGTGGATTTAGTAGAAGCCGGGGAGGACTTCTGTTCCTGGGAACTAGCCGAAGCAGGCGTTATTTTCCCTCTACCCTTACCTCTGGCGAGGAAGGATGAGCCTCGACCTCTTCTAGACTTATGCGACCGAAAGGACTGCATCTGATATTGTGGAGTTTTCTTTTGCTGTGGGGGAACAAAAGGCAAAAAAGTAGATTTACCCGCGGTAGCTGTGGAAACTAGGTCCGCGAGACCTTCCCCAAATAAAACTTCACCCTTGTAAGGTAAAACCTCCATATGCTTCTTTGAGTCGGCATCACCCGTCCATTGGCGGGTCCACAGGGCTCACCTAGCAGAAATCGCCATGGCGTTGGCTCTTGAACCTAACAGCCCAACGTCTCTTTGAGCGTCTCTCATATATAAGACTGCGTCTTTAATGTGACCTAAGGTCAATAAAATGGTATCCCTATCTAGGGTATCAAAGTCAGCTGACAAGGTATCTGTCCAAGCTGCAACTGCGCTATATACCCATGCCGATGCTATTGCCGGTCTGAGTAAAGCACCCATATGCGTATAAATAGATTTTAAGGTAGTTTCCTGTCTGCGATCAGCAGGATCCTTGAGGGCTGCCGTGTCCGGAGACGGTAGCGCCACCTTCTTGGACAAGCGCGTTAAAGCCTTGTCCACCCTGGGCGAGGATTCCCACCGTACCCTGTCCTGTGCAGGGAAAGGATACGCCATAAGAATCATCTTGGGAATCTGCAGTTTTTTGTCTTGAGTTTCCCAAGCTTTTTCAAATAACTCGTTCAGCTCATGAGATGGGGGAAAGGTTACCTCAGGTTTCTTTTCCTTATACATGCGCACCCTCGTGTCAGGGACAGAGGGGTCATCTGTGATATGTAAAACATCTTTTATTGCAATAATCATATAATGAATACTTTTAGCCACCCTTGGGTGTAACCTTGCATCATCGTAGTCGACACTGGAGTCAGAATCATTGCTTTTTCCCTGGACTCTGCTTTGTCCAATCTCTTATGTAATAAGGTCACATTTGCATTCAAAACATTCCACATGTCCAACCAATCAGGTGACGGCGTTGCCGACGGAGACACCACAATCATCTGCTCCACCTCCTCCTTAGATGAGCCTTCCGCTTCAGACATGTCGACACACTCGTACCGACACCCCCACACACACAGGGATATATTTATATGGAGACAGTTCCCCAATAAGGCCCTTTGGAGAGACAGAGAGAGAGAGTACGCCAGCACACACCCAGCGCCAACTGACACTGGAAACAAATTCCCAGATAATATAGCGCTTTCATATATAATTATCTGTATAATACACTCACTGCGCCTTACAAATGCCCCCCCCCCCTTTTCTGCCCTGTGTCACCGTGTTCAGCAGGGGAGAGTCCGGGGAGCCAGCTTTTCTGCAATGCTCTGCGGAGAAAATGGCGCTGGTTAGTGCTGTGGAAGCAAGCTCCGCCCCTCCAGCGGCGGGCTTCGGTCCCGCTCAATTTTGCAATACTGGCGGGGGATTTTTATATCTACTGCCTCCGCAGCCTATATATATGTATTTGCCAGTCCTAGAGGTTTATATTGCTGTCCAGGGCGTGCCCCCCCCCCCCCCTGTGCCCTGCACCCATCCGTGCCTACAGTGTGTGTTGTGTGTGGGAGCAATGGCGCGTAGCGTTACCGCTGCGCTCTTACCTCAGGGAAGATCTGAAGTCTTCTGCCGCCTTTGAAGTCTCCTTTCTTCTTATACTCACCCGGCTTCTGTCTTCCGGCTCTGTGAGGAGGACGGCGGCGCGGCTCTGGGACGAACGGCAAGGGGAGACCTGCGTTCCGACTCCCTCTGGAGCTAATGGTGTCCAGTAGCCTAAGAAGCAGAGCCTATCAGTTAAGTAGGTCTGCTTCTCTCTCCTCAGTCCCACGATGCAGGGAGCCTGTTGCCAGCAGTGCTCCCTGAAAATAAAAAACCTAACAAAATTCTTTCTTCAGAGAAACTCAGGAGAGCTCCCTGTAATGCACCCAGTCTCCTCTGGGCACAGGAACTAACTGAGGTCTGGAGGAGGGGCATAGAGGGAGGAGCCAGTGCACACCCATTTTAAAGTTCTTTGTAGTGCCCATGTCTCCTGCGGAGCCCGTCTATACCCCATGATCCTTACGGAGTCCCCAGCATCCTCTAAGACGTAAGAGAAAACCCTGTCCTTGTTGTGCAGGAGGAACTGGAATGACTACTCCTGAGTGAAGCAATTTCTGAACTGCCTCTAACAAAGCCTTGGACTTCGTCTCTACCCGAGACGGGTTGGTACAAAAAAAAATCTTCGAGGAGGGTGCTTCTTGAAGGCAAAAGCATAACCTAGAGATACCGCTTCCTGCACCCAGGCAGCTGTTGTAGACTGTTGCCAGATCTGTGCAAACTGAAGTCCCCCCCCAACCCTGGGGTCCCCCAGGTGGAGGCCCGCACCGTCAGGCTGATGGTTTATTATCCGTCTTCCCAACCGGTCCTCTGGTAGCCTAATGCTTTTTAGTCTTACCAGCCTTGTTGTATTGGGCCTGCTTGCCATCACTTTTTCCTTTAGCTTTTCCTTGAGACCGAAAGGGCCGAAAAGCTGGAACTTTATGTTTGAGATTGTATGTGGAAGGAAACTTGTTCTTCTTGGAGTCTGCTTCTAACTCCAGAATATCTGTCAATTCTTTACCAAAAAGATCTCCAGAAAAAGGTAACGATTCCAAAACCTTCATAGATTCTGAATCAGCTTTCCACGTACGTAGCCAAACTGCTCTGCGAGCAGCTATTGTTGAAGCTGATGCCCTGGAGGCAATAGTATCCATACCCAATGCTGCTTCTTCCAGGAACATTGCAGACTGTTTTATATGAGCTATATGAGATTTTTGCTCTCTAGAAGCTATAGAAAAATTCCCCTCCAATGTATCAGCCCAGGCAGCCTTTGCCATCCAAGCTGAGGCCATGGCTGGCCTTATGACTGCCCCAGACAGGGAAAAATGTTTTTTTTAGAAAACCATCCACTTTCCTATCCATGACATCATTTAATGATGTTGAAGGCAAAGGTAATGTACATTTTTGCACTAATCGAATTACATGTGTATCTGCTTTAGGAGCCACCTCCCTTTTTAAACAATCCCCAGCTGGAAGAGGATAATTGGAATTCCATTTCTTAGGAATGCTAAACTTCTTATTGGGTGTAGCCCAAGCCTCTTCCATAATTTCCGTCAGCTGATCTGACCCTGGAAACTCAGTCTTAACTGTTTTGGAATGTTTAAACACAGGTGCCTTGGTTTTCAACACAGGCTCTGCTGAATCCTCTAAGGGTAGAATGGCTTTCATTGCTTTAATTAACTCAGCTATATCCACTGAGCTGAGACCTTCCTCCTCCTCTTCGTATGCCGAAGTAGAGTTAATTGAGCTTTCATCTTCCGATGAATCCTCATCTGAATCATGTGTAGCCTGTGAGGGTGAAGATTTACTTACCACCGGTTTATCAGCTTGTTTCTTTTGAGAAGCTACTGCTGGAAGTGATACATCATAGGTGGAGAGCTGCATGTAAGGGTTAATAGTGTAACCTATCCCTGGTACAGGAGTTGGAGGAATTATCCGTTCAGCTATACTGGATAAAATTTGTGCAAACATATCCCAAGGTGGATCCATCTGCACATGAATCTGCCTTGTATTTTTCATTAACCCCTGATGAAAGCTAAAACAATTTGCACACAAACCATCCCGAACCAGATCCTGAGAGGATAATACATTTTTGCAAGACAAACATGATATGAGTGTTGGTGTTGCTGTGAGTGTACCTTCCTCACCTTTGCCGGTCTTAGACATGATAAATAATCAACACTTCCACAGTGTACTACACAATTTGTGACTGTAATCACTTTAAACTTCTTAAAGTGACATACAATCCGACCCTACCTATGCACCAGTATTGAGGATCGGAATAAACGAACTGACAAAAAATAAGAATTTACTTACCGATAATTCTATTTCTCGTAGTCCGTAGTGGATGCTGGGAACTCCGTAAGGACCATGGGGAATAGTGGCTCCGCAGGAAACTGGGCACAAAAAGAAAAGCTTTAGGACTACCTGGTGTGCACTGGCTCCTCCCCCTATGACCCTCCTCCAAGCCTCAGTTAGGATACTGTGCCCGGACGAGCGTACACAATAAGGAAGAATTTTTGAATCCCGGGTAAGACTCATACCAGCTACACCAATCACACCGTACAACCTGTGATATGAACCCAGTTAACAGCATGATAACAGAGGAGCCTCTGGATAGATGGCTCACAACAACAATAACCCGATTTGTTAACAATAACTATGTACAAGTGTTGCAGATAATCCGCACTTGGGATGGGCGCCCAGCATCCACTACGGACTACGAGAAATAGAATTATCGGTAAGTAAATTCTTATTTTCTCTGACGTCCTAGTGGATGCTGGGAACTCCGTAAGGACCATGGGGATTATACCAAAGCTCCCAAACGGGCGGGAGAGTGCGGATGACTCTGCAGCACCGAGTGAGAAAACTCCAGGTCCTCCTCAGCCAGAGTGTCAAATTTGTAAAATTTTACAAAAGTATTTGACCCTGACCAAGTAGCAGCTCGGCAGAGATGTAAAGCCGAGACCCCTCGGGCAGCCGCCCAAGATGAGCCCACCTTCCTTGTGGAGTGGGCTTTTACAGATTTTGGCTGTGGCAAGCCTGCCACAGAATGCGCAAGCTGAATTGTACTACAAATCCAGCGAGCAATAGTCTGCTTAGAAGCAGGAGCACCCAGCTTGTTGGGTGCGTACAGGATAAATAGCGAGTCAGATTTTCTGACTCCAGCCGTCCTGGAAACATATTTTCAGGGCCCTGACAACATCCAGCAACTTGGAGTCCTCCAAGTCCTTAGTAGCCGCAGGCACCACAATAGGCTGGTTCAGATGAAACGCTGAAACCACCTTTGGGAGAAATTGAGGACGAGTCCTCAATTCTGCCCTGTCCGTATGAAAAATCAGGTAAGGGCTTTTACAGGATAAAGCCGCCAATTCGGACACACGCCTGGCTGAGGCCAGGGCCAACAACATGACCACTTTCCATGTGAGATATTTTAATTCCACAGTGTTGAGTGGTTCAAACCAATGTGATTTTAGGAAATCCAAAACAACATTCAGATCCCAGGGTGCCACTGGAGGCACAAAAGGAGGCTGTATATGTAGCACTCCCTTAACAAACGTCTGGACTTCAGGCACTGAAGCCAGTTCTCTCTGAAAGAAAATCGACAGGGCCGAAATCTGGACCTTAATGGATCCTAACTTTAGGCCCATAGACACTCCTGCTTGCAGGAAATGCAGGAATCGACCCAGTTGAAATTCCTCCGTCTGGGCCTTTTTGGCCTCGCACCACGCAACATATTTCCGCCAGATGCGGTGATAATGCTTTGCGGTTACATCCTTTCTGGCTTTTATCAAAGTAGGGATGACTTCGTCTGGAATGCCTTTTTCCTTTAGGATCCGGCGTTCAACCGCCATGCCGTCAAACGCAGCCGCGGTAAGTCTTGGAACAGACAGGGTCCCTGCTGGAGCAGGTCCCTTCTCAGAGGTAGAGGCCACGGGTCCTCTGTGAGCATCTCTTGAAGTTCCGGGTACCAAGTCCTTCTTGGCCAATCCGGAGCCACGAGAATAGTTCTTACTCCTCCCCGCCGTATAATTCTCAGCACCTTGAGTATGAGAGGCAGAGGAGGGAACACATACACCGACTGGTACACCCACGGTGTTACCAGAGCGTCCACAGCTATTGCTTGAGGGTCCCTTGACCTGGCGCAATACCTGTCCAGTTTTTTGTTGAGGCGGGACGCCATCATGTCCACCTTTGGTTTTTCCCAACGGTTTATCATCATGTGGAAGACTTCTGGGTGAAGTCCCCACTCTCCCGGGTGGAGGTCGTGCCTGCTGAGGAAGCCTGCTTCCCAGTTGTCCACTCCCGGAATGAACACTGCCGACAGTGCTATCACATGATTTTCCGCCCAGCGAAGAATCCTTGCAGCTTCTGCCATTGCTTTCCTGCTTCTTGTGCCGCCCTGTCTGTTTACATGGGCGACTGCCGTGATGTTGTCCGACTGGATCAGCACCGGCTGACCTTGAAGCAGAGGTCTTGCTTGGCTTAGAGCATTGTAAATGGCTCTTAACTCCAGGATATTTATGTGAAGTGATGTCTCCAGGCTTGACCACAAGCCCTGGAAGTTTCTTCCCTGTGTGACTGCTCCCCAGCCTCGCAGGCTGGCATCCGTGGTCACCAGAACCCAGTCCTGAATGCCGAATCTGCGGCCCTCTAGAAGATGAGCACTCTGCAACCACCACAGGAGAGACACCCTTGTCCTTGGGGACAGGGTTATTCGCTGATGCATCTGAAGATGCGATCCGGACCATTTGTCCAGCAGGTCCCACTGGAATGTTCTTGCGTGGAATCTGCCGAATGGGATTGCTTCGTAGGAAGCTACCATTTTTCCCAGGACCCTTGTGCATTGGTGCACTGATACTTGGCCTGGTTTTAGGAGGTTTCTGACTAGCTCGGATAAGTCTCTGGCTTTCTCTTCCGGGAGAAACACCTTTTTCTGGACTGTGTCCAGGATCATCCCTAGGAATAGAAGACGTGTCGTCGGGATCAGCTGCGATTTTGGGATATTGAGAATCCAACCGTGCTGCCGCAGCACTACTTGAGACAGTGCTACTCCGACTACCAACTGTTCCTTGGATCTTGCCCTTATCAGGAGATCGTCCAAGTAAGGGATAATTAAAACTCCCTTCCTTCGAAGGAGTATCATCATTTCGGCCATCCAAACGGCAGCGTCTGAAACTGATAGTGGCAGTTCTGTACCACAAACCTGAGGTACCCTTGGTGAGAAGGGTAAATTGGGACATGGAGGTAAGCATCCTTGATGTCCAGAGACACCATATAATCCCCTTCTTCCAGGTTCGCGATCAACGCTCTGAGTGACTCCATCTTGAATTTTAACCTCTGTATGTAAGTGTTCAAAGATTTTAGATTTAGAATAGGTCTCACCGAGCCATCCGGCTTCGGTACCACAAACAGCGTGGAATAATACCCCTTTCCCTGTTGCAGGAGGGGTACCTTGATTATCACCTGCTGTGAATACAGCTTGTGAATGGCTTCCAATACCGCCTCCCTGACGGAGGGAGACGTCGGTAAGGCAGACTTTAGGAAACGGCGAGGGGGAGACGCCTCGAATTCCAATTTGTACCCCTGAGATACCACTTGAAGGATCCAGGGATCCACTTGTGAGTGAGCCCACTGCGCGCTGAAATTCTTGAGACGGGCCCCCACCGTGCCTGAGTCCGCTTGTAGAGCCCCAGCGTCATGCTGAGGACTTGGCAGAAGCGGGAGAGGGCTTCTGTTCCTGGGAACTGGCTGTTTGCTGCAGCCTTTTTCCTCTCCCTCTGCCACGGGGCAGAAATGAGGAGCCTTTCGCCCGCTTGCCCTTATGGGGCCGAAAGGACTGCGCCTGATAATACGGCGTCTTTTTATGTTGAGAGGCTACCTGGGGTAAAAATGTGGATTTCCCAGCAGTTGCCGTGGATACCAGGTCCGATAGACCTACCCCAAATAACTCCTCCCCTTTATAAGGCAATACTTCCATATGCCTTTTGGAACCAGCATCACCTGACCACTGCCGCGTCCATAACCCTCTTCTGGCAGATATGGACAGCGCACTTACTCTTGATGCCAGTCGGCAAATATCCCTCTGTGCATCACGCATATATAAAAACGCATCTTTTAAATGCTCTATAGTCAGTAATATAGTGTCCCTATCCAGGGTATCAATATTTTCAGTCAGGGAATCCGACCAAGCCACCCCAGCACTGCACATCCAGGCTGAGGCGATTGCTGGTCGCAGGATAACACCCGTGTGAGTGTATATACATTTTAGGATATTCTCCTGCTTTCTGTCAGCAGGTTCCTTAAGGGCGGCCGTATCCGGAGACGGTAGTGCCACCTGTTTTGACAAGCGTGTGAGCGCTTTATCCACCTTAGGAGGTGTTTCCCAACGTGCCCTATCCTCTGGCGGGAAGGGGTATGATGCCAATAACTTTTTAGGAATTATCAGTCTTTTATCGGGAGAAACCCACGCTTCATCACACACTTCATTTAATTCCTCAGAAGCAGGAAAAACTACAGGTAGTTTTTTCTCACCAAACATAATACCCTTTTTAGTGGTACTTGTACTATCAGAAATGTGTAAAACATTTTTCATTGCCTCAATCATGTAACGTGTGGCCCTACTGGAAGTCACATTCGTCTCTTCATCGTCGACACTGGAGTCAGTATCCGTGTCGGCGTCTGTATCTACCATCTGAGGTAGCGGGCGTTTTAGAGCCCCTGATGGTCTTTGAGACGCCTGGACAGGCACCAGCTGAGTAGCCGGCTGTCTCATGTCATCAACTGTCTTTTGTAAAGAGCTGACACTTTCACGTAAATCCTTCCATAAGCTCATCCACTCAGGTGTCGACTCCCTAGGGGGTGACATCACCAGTACAGGCAATTGCTCCGCCTCCACATCATTTTCCTCTTCATACATGTTGACACAGTCGTACCGACACACAGCACACACACAGGGAATGCTCTGATAGAGGACAGGACCCCACTAGCCCTTTGGGGAGACAGAGGGAGAGTATGCCAGCACACACCAGAGCGCTATATATATATGTTGGGATAACACCAAACAGAGTGTTTTTCCCTTTATAGCTGCTGTGTATATTATACTGCGCCTAATTAGTGACCCCCCCTCTTGTTTTACCCTTTTCTGTAGTGCAGGACTGCAGGGGAGAGTCAGGGAGACGTCCTTCCAGCGGAGCTGTGAGGGAAAATGGCGCCAGTGTGCTGAGGAGATAGGCTCCGCCCCCTTCTCGGCTGACTTTTCTCCCGCTTTTTTTCGGAATCTGGCAGGGGTTAATATACATCCATATAGCCCTGGGGGTTATATGTGATGTAATTTAGCCAGCCAAGGTGTTTATATTGCTGCTCAGGGCGCCCCCCCCCAGCGCCCTGCACCCATCAGTGACCGGAGTGTGTGGTGCATGAGGAGCAATGGCGCACAGCTGCAGTGCTGTGCGCTACCTTGGTGAAGACTGATGTCTTCTGCCGCCGATTTTCCGGACCTCTTCTTGCCTCTGTAAGGGGGCCGGCGGCGCGGCTCTGGGACCGGACTCCGAGGCTGGGCCTGTGTTCGGTCCCTCTGGAGCTAATGGTGTCCAGTAGCCTAAGAAGCCCAAGCTGGCTGCAAGCAGGCAGGTTCGCTTCTTCTCCCCTTAGTCCCTCGATGCAGTGAGCCTGTTGCCAGCAGGTCTCACTGAAAATAAAAAAACCTAAAACTAACTTTTCCTTAGAAGCTCAGGAGAGCCTCCTAGATTGCACCCAGCTCGGTCGGGCACAAAAATCTAACTGAGGCTTGGAGGAGGGTCATAGGGGGAGGAGCCAGTGCACACCAGGTAGTCCTAAAGCTTTTCTTTTTGTGCCCAGTCTCCTGCGGAGCCGCTATTCCCCATGGTCCTTACGGAGTTCCCAGCATCCACTAGGACGTCAGAGAAATATAAAGTCAGCAATCACACTTGCAGTCACATGTTATACATTAGTATATTAAGCAATATGAGCACATCATCAACTACAACTACATTTTAAGTATGTAGGAGAACATATTACTGCATCATGTTTAAACAGATCTAACATATTCAGATGCAAATGCGAAAGAAACAGTAAATGTATACAGATTCATATGCAATAGGCACTTATCTAACTATTCGTACTCAAAAGGTAGAGACTTCGGTGCTGTATAACCCGTACTCAGTAGAGTGGGATACAGGGAGACTCACCCCGCTTCCATGACCAATCAATACGCTAGCGAACGCTGAGTGGATCCAGTCGCTACTAGTGTACATTGCCGCTCCATGAACCTATAGTGAACACGGTTGCACAAGTCATACAGCCGCCTATGCTGCCACTGGGCCCCCTACGTATACAGCGTCTGAGACCGAATCGGGAAACAGTTCATGGCAGGAGACTCTGAGGAAACTGGTCATGAATCGGGGGGAGGGGCAACCAGGACAGCGTCTGACTCCCCACTGCTGACATCAACCCTAGGGATCTCATACTGTTCCTGGAGTCTCTGATCCCTAAGGCCTACTGCTGGTGCACCCGAGGTGGCAGCCACGTCAGCGACTGTTTGGTGGTCTCCTACCAAAACAGTGCGGCTATGTCCGTATTCCCCTTCTAAGCGGAATTGATGCCTCACCTTCTTCCCCGTGCTCCGGCCACAGCCTGGTAACGTCTGCTGGACCTGCTAGTATATCCGACACAGACGCCCACCGAAACTGCACTGCACTCGTGGGTAAGCGTTGTTGCGACCCGGCGGAGAGTTGTTGGAGCGACTCTTTCTAATGTACATATAAGATGCTGTTTAGAAAGATCACTCAAAAAAATATTAAGACTATAAAAATAAAATAAGAAAGCTTAGGGCTGCTAAAAACCAGCAGCCCTTTGACCATGGTCCAGCTCCTGCCGCACCAAACAAAATAGACGTTATGGTAAGAACTTACCGTTGATAACGTGATTTCTCTTATGTCCACAGGTATCCACAGGATAACATTGGGATATGGTTGAGCGACAGCGGAAATGGCACCAACACGGTCACGAGCTTTCTGGCCTCCCAGGATGCAACGGGGCCTCACCATAAATTCCCGCCCACTGACTCAGTCAGATCAGTTCTTTCCACAGCGATTTAGGCAGGAGCATCAGATAGAGACCTGTTTAGGCGATAAGAACACACATGCACACCCTTCCATACAAGAAGGAAGAGGTTTAGTGATTGTCTAGATCCTCAAAGCAGGTGCGTCAGGGTGGGATCCCTGTGGATACCTGTGGACATAAGAGAAATCACGTTATCAACGGTAAGTTCTTACCATAACGTCTATTTCTCTAGCTGGATAACATTGGGATTCCCAAAGCCAATTTTAGTGGTGGGGACGCTCCTGATTACACAGGAGGACCTTTCGCCAGAAGTCTGCGTCATGAGAGGCAAAAGTATCCAAGGCATAATGTCTGATGTATGTGTTTATGGAAGACCATGTGGCTGCCTTACATATCTGTTCTGCTGAAGCACCCTGTTGTGCTGCCCATGAAGGACCTACCTTACGTGTAGAGTGTGCAGAGACATTAGCCAGAGTAGGGAGATCTGCTTGAGAATAAGCTTCTGATATTACCATTCGGAGCCATCTCGCCAGCCGTCTGTTTACTAGCAGGCCATCCTCTTCTATGGTATCCGTAGAGGATGAAGAGAGAATCTGTTTTTCTGATGGCACTAGTACGATCTATGTAGATTCTTAAAGCTCGGATTACGTCCAGCGACGATTCTCCCGCAGATAGTCCCGGTACCTGAAAAGCTGGGACTACAATCTCTTTATTCAGGTGAAACTTTGAAACCACCTTTGGAAGATAGCCAGATCTCGTTCTGAGAACTGCTCTGTCTGGAAAAAACTTAGGAAAGGAGACTTACACGATAATGCTCCTAAATCTGACACTCTTCTGGCTGACGCCATTTCCAGTAGAAAAAGCTCTTTAGCCGTTAACCATTTAAGATCTGCTCTCTTAAGCAGTTCAAACGGAGGACCCTGGAGAAATTTAAGAACTAAATTCAAATCCCAGGGAGCTGCAGGAGGAACAAATGGAGATTGAATATGTAAAACTCCCTGAAAGAAAGTACGTACATCCTGTAAATCAGCAATCTTTCGCTGAAACCATACAGTTAATGCTGATACTTGAACTCTCAAGGACGCCACTTTCAAACCTTTATCCACTCCTGCTTGAAGGAAATCCAAAATCCTGGATACTTTAAAAGAACTTGAATTCAAATTTTTTCCAGTACACCAATGAATATAGGCTAGCCATATTCTATGATACACACGTGCTGAAGAAGGCTTTCTTGCTCTAAGCATAGTTTGGATTACTTGTTTCGAAAATCCTCTCGCTTCTAAGATAGAGGTTTCAACAGCCACGCCGTCAAAGACAGGCGATCCAGATGACTGTAGCAACAAGGACCCTTTATTAGCAGATCTGGACGTTGAGGGAGCAGTATCGGTGCTTCCACGGACATTCTTAGCAGATCTGTGTACCAATGCCTTCTTGGCCAAGCTGGAGCTATTAGAATTATTGCTCCCTTTGCTTGCTTTATTTTTCTCACTACTCTGGGTAACAGAGATAATGGAGGAAACAGATATGCCAGATGAAATTTCCATTCTACAAGGACCGCTCCTGGATCCTTTGTTCTCGATCCGTACCTTGGAACTTTGTTGTTTAGACAAGACGCCATGAGGTCTATCTCTGGTAGACCCCATCTGTTCACTAGTGTCTGAAACACTTCTGGGTGTAATGCCCATTCGGTTTCCTGAATGGTGTGTCGACTGAGAAAATCCTCTTCCCAGTTCAGAACACCTGGGACAAACACTACTGACAATGCTGGGAGATTGAGTTCTGCCCATCTTAGAATGAGTGTTACTTCCTCCATCAGTCTCCTGCTGCGAGTTCCTCCCTGATGATTGAGGTACGCTACTGCTGTCGCATTGTCTGAGCGAATCTGGATCGGTCTTCCTTGCAGACTGTCCTTTGCCTGAACTAGAGCCAAGTAAATGGCCCTTATTTCCAACAGATTTATCGGCAGGCGACTTTCCCTTGCAGTCCATTTTCCCTGGAACCACAGGCTTCCGAGTACCGCACCCCAGCCTTGCACTCTGGCATCTGTTGTCAGGACTTGCCATTCTTTTATCCAAAAGGGTCTCCCCTTGTTTAAATGGTCTGTCTGTAGCCACCACGCTAGAGACCTTTTTACGTTTACTGGAAACTTTATCATCTGCTTTTTTATCGTCTGATGATTTCCGTTCCATTTGGTCAGAATAAGGTGCTGCAATGGTCTGGAGTGGAATTGCGCATATTCCACCATGTCGAAGGTTGATACCATCAGACCCAACAGTCGCATTGCTGCATGGACTGACATTGTCTGGGCGTGCAACCCTTCCTGAGCCATGACCTGCACCTTGACTATCTTTTTCTCTGGTAAGATAACTTTCTGTAGGTCTGAATCCAATATGGCCCCCAAATGAACCATCCACTGTGACAGATTCAGAGACAACTTTTCCCAATTTATGAGCCACCCGTGTCTCTGTAAACAAACTATTGTCTGTTGAAGATGGCTCAGAAGTAAATCTTGCGAATGTGCTAAGATTAATAGGTCGTCGAGGTATGGGAATATTCTTATCCCCTGTTTGCGCAAACAAGCTGCCATAACCGCCATGATCTTGGTAAACACCCTGGGTGCTGTTGCTAGCCCGAAGGGTAAGGCTTGGAACTGAAAATGTTCCTGGAGGATGGCAAACCTGAGGTAACACTGATGAGACAGTGCTATAGGCACATGTAGGTAAGCATCCTGTACATCCAGAGATATCATGTAATCTCCCGGTTCCATGGCCAACATTATGGAGCGTAACGTCTCCATGTGGAACTTCGGGATCCAAATGTATTTGTTTAACATTTTTAGATTGCGAATTGGTCGATATGACCCATTTGGTTTCCGGATCAGAAATAGATTGGAGTAAAACCCCTGTCCCCTTTGTGATGGAGGTACTGGGACAATCACACCTGACTGCAGTAATTTTTGGACTGCTTCTTGCAGGGCATTGGCCTTCGACTCTATACGAGACGGGCTGGTGCAAAAAAATATTTGAGGAGGCTGCCTCCTGAATGGGAACCCATACCCCTGAGATACCACCTTCTGCACCCAAGCATCTGTTGTTGACTGTTGCCATATGTGTGCAAAATGAAGGAGTCGGACCCCAACCCTGGAATCCTCCAGGCGTAGGCCCGTCTCTTCAGGCTGATGGTTTCTGTTGAGGCTTGGAAGCTGGCTTTTTGCTAGCCCACTGCTTCCTACCCCTGGTTTTGAACTGGGGTTGCTTAGACTCCTCTTTAGCTTTCGCTTTGCTTTGCCAACGAAATGAGCGAAACTTTGAACCCTTGGACTTAGGGTTATAAGTAGCCGGAATTCTGACCTTCTTTGACTCAGCCTCTGATTCTAGGATATCAGATAATGGTTTCCCAAACAATATATTACCAATGAAAGGCAATGCTTCCAATTCTTTTTTGGATTCCGCATCTGCCTTCCAGGTACGTAGCCAAACTGCTCTGCGAGCGGCTACTGTCAAGGCTGAAGCTTTAGAAGCAACTGTACCCATATCAATTGCTGCTTCTTCCAAGTATTGGGCAGATTGTCTTAAACGGCTAAAAAGATTCTCTTGCTCCCTAATAGAAGAGATATCATTCTCTAGTTCCTCTATCCATTCGCCCATTGCCTTTGCTACCCAGGCCGAAGCCATAGCAGGTCTTACCACTAGAGAATATACATTTTTCAAAAAGCTAGCTACCCTTCTGTCTGTGACATCATTTAGTGAGGTAGATGACAGTGGTAAAGCAGATTTATGCACAAGTCGCAGAACATGTGCATCTACTTTTGGAGGAACTTCTCTTTTTGAACAATCCGCAGCTGGAAATGGATAATAAGAATTCCATCTTTTCGGAATCTTATATTTCTTACTGGGCATCGCCCAAGACTCATCCATCATTTCCGTCAGCTCATCTGACGCTGGGAATTCAGTTCTCACTGATTTTGTTTGTTTGAACACTGTCTTAGCTGGCTCTTCCAAATAGAGAACAGCCTTCACAGCATTAATAAGTTCAGCTACATCCTCTGAACTAAAACTCTGCGACTGATCATCATACAGAGTATTTGAATATACTGTATCATCATCTTTTGTATCATCTTGTGTAGTCTGCCACATAGACGTATCTGTCTTAGTCTTACCTGTCCCTTGGTTGCTTGTAGAGGCTACTGGAACCAAGCCGTAGGAAGGGAGCTGCATGTATGGGTTAATAGTGTAACCTAACCCTTGAGGTGGTGCTACCGGAGTTAACCTGTCCGCTATTGAAGATAGAGTCTTTGTGAAAATATTCCATGGTGGCTCTGTTGGTGGCTGAAACAACTCCTGTTTTTTACTAAAACAGTTCGCACACAATCCCTCATAAGTGACCAATTGGTTCATACCAATTAACCCTGTCTTACAAGATAAGCATGTTAGGGATGTAGGAGTGCTCGATAAATTCTCCTTGTCACTTTTTCCGCTCACAGACATGGTAATAATCTGTTAATGACTACACAATTTGTGACTGAAATCACCTATATATGAGTATATAGAAGTGAAATCAATCTGACCACAGCGCACCTGAATTGAGGGTCAGAACAGGACTGACATTACACAGAAAAGTCAGCACTCATACTAGCAGTCAGTCACATGTTAAAGCATAAGACATTGTCATATGAGAATACAACCCCCATTACAAGTTATAAATAAGTAGGAAAATTGTTCTTCTGTTTTTAACTGGTTCTTTTTCAACATTACATGCAGAAAACACAGTAATATACAGATCTCATATGCAATAGGTACTAAAAAATAAGAATTTACTTACCAATAATTCTATTTCTCGTAGTCCGTAGTGGATGCTGGGAACTCCGTAAGGACCATGGGGGGGGGGGGGGGGATAGCGGCTCCGCAGGAGACTGGGCACAAAAGTAAAGCTTTAGGACTACCTGGTCTGCACTGGCTCCTCCCCCCATGACCCTCCTCCAAGCCTCAGTTAGGATACTGTGCCCGGACGAGCGTACACAATAAGGAAGGATTTTGAATCCCGGGTAAGACTCATACCAGCCACACCAATCACACCGTACAACCTGTGATCTGAACCCAGTTAACAGCATGATCACAGAGGAGCCTCTGAAAAGATGGCTCACAACAATAATAACCCGATTTTTGTAACAATAACTATGTACAAGTATTGCAGACAATCCGCACTTGGGATGGGCGCCCAGCATCCACTACGGACTACGAGAAATAGAATTATCGATAAGTAAATTCTTATTTTCTCTGACGTCCTAGTGGATGCTGGGAACTCCGTAAGGACCATGGGGATTATACCAAAGCTCCCAAACGGGCGGGAGAGTGCGGATGACTCTGCAGCACCGAATGAGAGAACTCAAGGTCCTCCTCAGCCAGGGTATCAAATTTGTAGAATTTAGCAAACGTGTTTGCCCCTGACCAAGTAGCTGCTCGGCAAAGTTGTAACGCCGAGACCCCTCGGGCAGCCGCCCAAGATGAGCCCACCTTCCTTGTGGAATGGGCTTTTACAGATTTTGGCTGTGGCAGGCCTGCCACAGAATGTGCAAGCTGAATTGTACTACAAATCCAACGAGCAATAGTCTGCTTAGAAGCAGGAGCACCCAGCTTGTTGGGTGCATACAGGATAAACAGCGAGTCAGATCTCCTGACTCCAGCCGTCCTGGAAACATATATTTTCAAGGCCCTGACTACGTCCCACAACTTGGAGTCCTCCAAGTCACTAGTAGCCGCAGGTACCACAATAGGTTGGTTCAGATGAAACACTGAAACCACCTTAGGGAGAAAATGAGGACGAGTCCTCAATTCCGCCCTGTCTGAATGGAAGATCAGATAAGGGCTTTTACAAGATAAAGCCCGCCAATTCTGACACGTGCCTGGCCGAGGCCAGGGTCAACAACATGACCACTTTCCATGTGAGATATTTTAACTCCACAGATTTAAGTGGTTCAAACCAATGTGACTTTAGGAACCCCAAAACTACATTGAGATCCCAAGGTGCCACTGGAGGCACAAAAGGAGGCTGTATATGCAGTACCCCTTTTACAGACGTCTGAACTTCAGGTATTGAAGCTAGTTCTTTCTGGAAGAAAATTGACAGGTCCGAAATTTGAACCTTAATGGACCCCAATTTTAGGCCCATAGACACTCCTGTTTACAGGAAATGCAGGAATCGACCTAGTTGAAATTCCTCCATCGGGGCCTTACTGGCCTCGCACCACGCAACATATTTTCGCCAAATGCGGTGATAATGCTTTGCGGTTACATCCTTCCTGGCTTGACCAGGGTAGGGATGACTTCATCCGGAATGCCTTTTTCCTTCAGGATCCGGCGTTCAACCGCCCTGCCGTCAAACGCAGCCGCGGTAAGTTTTGGAATAGACAGGGTCCTTGCTGGAGCAGGTCCCTTCTTAGAGGTAGAGGCCACGGGTCCTCCGTGAGCATCTCTTGAAGTTCCGGGTACCAAGTCCTTCTTGGCCAATCCGGAGCCACGAGTATAGTTCTTACTCCCCTCCGTCTTATAATTCTCAGTACTTTTGGTATGAGAGGAAGAGGAGGGAACACATACACTGACTGGTACACCCACGGTGTTACCAGAGCGTCCACAGCTATTGCCTGAGGGTCCCTTGACCTGGCGCAATACCTGTCCAATTTTTTGTTTAGGCGGGACGCCATCATGTCCACCTTTGGTTTTTCCCAATGGTTTACAATCATGTGGAAGACTTCTGGGTGAAGTCCCCACTCTCCCGGGTGGAGGTCGTGCCTGCTGAGGAAGTCTGCTTCCCAGTTGTCCACTCCCGGAATGAACACTGCTGACAGTGCTATCACATGATTTTCCGCCCAGCGAAAAATCCTTGCAGCTTCTGCCATTGCCCTCCTGCTTCTTGTGCCGCCCTGTCTGTTTACGTGGGCGACTGCTGTGATGTTGTCCGACTGGATCAGCACCGGCTGACCTTGAAGCAGAGGTCTTGCTTGGCTTAGGGCATTGTAAATGGCCCTTAGCTCCAAAATATTTATGTGAAGTGATGTCTCCAGGCTTGACCACAAGCCCTGGAAATTTCTTCCCTGTGTGACTGCTCCCCAGCCTCGCAGGCTGGCATCCGTGGTCACCAGGACCCAGTCCTGAATGCCGAATCTGCGGCCCTCTAGAAGATGAGCACTCTGCAACCAACACAGGAGAGACACCCTTGTCTTTGGTGACAGGGTTATCCGCTGATGCATCTGAAGATGCGATCCGGACCATTTGTCCAGCAGGTCCCACTGGAAAGTTCTTGCGTGGAATCTGCCGAATGGAATTGCTTCGTAGGAAGCCACCATTTTTCCCAGGACCTTTGTGCACTGATGCACTGACACTTGGCCTGGTTTTAGGAGGTTTCTGACTAGTTCGGATAACTCCCTGGCTTTCTCCTCCGGGAGAAAACACCTTTTTCTGGACTGTGTCCAGGATCATCCCTAGGAATAGAAGACGTGTCGTCGGGATCAGCTACGATTTTGGAATATTGAGAATCCAACCGTGCTGCCGCAGCACTATCTGAGATAGTGCTACCCCGACTTCCAACTGTTCCCTGGATCTTGCCCTTATCAGGAGATCGTCCAAGTAAGGGATAACTAAAACTCCCTTCTTTCGAAGGAGTATCATCATTTCGGCCATTACCTTGGTAAAGACCCGAGGTGCCGTGGACAATCCAAACGGCAGCGTCTGAAACTGATAGTGACAGTTCTGTACCACAAACCTGAGGTACCCTTGGTGAGAAGGGTAAATTGGGACATGTAGGTAAGCATCTTTGATGTCCAGAGAGACCATATAGTCCCCTTCTTCCAGGTTTGCAATCACTGCTCTGAGTGACTCCATCTTGAATTTGAACCTTTGTATGTAAGTGTTCAAGGATTTTAGATTTAAAATTGGTCTCACCGAGCCGTCCGGCTTCGGTACCACAAATAGTGTGGAATAGTACCCCTTTCCCTGTTGCAGGAGGGGTACCTTGATTATCACCTGCTGGGAATACAGCCTGTGAATGGCTTGCAATACTGTCTCCCTGTCTGAGGGAGACGTCGGTAAAGCAGACTCTATGAAACGGCGAGGGGGAGACGTCTCGAATTTCTTGAGACGGACCCCCACCGTGCCTGAGACCGCTAGTAAAGCCCCAGCGTCATGCTGAGGACTTTGCGGAGGCGGGAGAGGGCTTTTGTTCCTGGGAATTGGCTGTTTGCTGCAGCCTTTTTCCTCTCCCTCTGCCACGGGGCAGAAATGAGGCGCCTTTTGCCCGCTTGCCCTTATGGGGCCGAAAGGACTGCGCCTGATAATATGGCGTCTTCTTAGGTTGAGAAGCTACCTGGGGTAAAAATGTGGATTTTCCAGCCGTTGCCGTGGCCACCAGGTCTGTTAGACCTACCCCAAATAACTCCTCCCTTTTATAAGGCGATACTTCCATATGCCTTTTGGAATCAGCATCACCTGACCGCTGTCTTGTCCATAACCCTCTTCTGGCAGAAATGGACAGCGCACTTACTCTTGATGCCAGTCGGCAAATATCCCTCTGTGCATCACGCATATATAGAAATGCATCCTTTAAAATGCTCTATAGTTAGTAATATACTGTCCCTATCTAGGGTATCAATATTGTCAGTCAGGGAATCCGACCAAGCCACCCCAGCATTGCACATCCAGGCTGAGGCGATTGCTGGTCGCAGTATCACACCCGTGTGAGTGTATATACATTTTAGGATATTTTACTGCTTTCTGTCAGCAGTTCCTTAAGGGCGGCCGTATCCGGGGACGGTAGTGCCACCTGTTTAGACAAGCGTGTGAGCGCTTTATTCACCCTAAGGGGTGTTTCCCAACGTGCCCTATCCTCTGGCGGGAAGGGGTATGATGCTAATAACTTTTTAGGAATTAACAGTTTTTATCGGGGGAAACCCACGCATCATCACACACTTCATTTAATTCCTCAGATGCAGGAAAAACTACCGGCAGTTTTTTCTCACCCAACATAATACCCTTTTTAGTGGTACTGGTATTATCAGAAATGTGTAAAAACATTTTCCATAGCCTCAATCATGTAACGTGTGGCCCTACTGGAAGTCACATTCGTCTCTTAATCATCGACAGTGGAGTCAGTATCCGTGTCGGCGTCTGTATCTGCCATCTGCGGTAACGGGCGTTTTAGAGCCCCAGATGGCTTTTGAGACACCTGGACAGGCACAGGCTGAGTCGCCGGCTGTCTCATGTCATCAATCTTTTGTAAAGAGCTGACACTGTCACATAATTCCTTCCATAAGCTCATCCACTCAGGTGTCGACTCCCTAGGGGGTGACATCTCTGTTACAGGCAATTGCTCCGCCTCCACCTCATTTACCTCCTCATACATGTCGACACAACGTACCGACACCCAGCACACACACAGGGAATGCTCTGATAGAGGACAGGACCCCACTAGCCCTTTGGGGAGACAGAGGGAGAGTATGCCAGCACACACCAGAGCGCTATATATATATACAGGGATAACCTTATATAAGTGTTTTTCCCCTTATAGCTGCTGTATTGTTATACTGCGCCTAATTAGTGCCCCCCTCTCTTTTTTAACCCCTTTCTGTAGTGTAGTAACTGCAGGGGAGAGCCAGGGAGCTTCCCTCCAACGGAGCTGTGAGAGAAAATGGCGCCAGTGTGCTGAGGAGATAGGCTCCGCCCCTTTCTCGGCGGCCTTTTCTCCCGTTTTTCTGTGGAATCTGGCAGGGGTTAAAATTCATCCATATAGCCCTGGGGGCTATATGTGATGTATTTTCGCCAGCCAAGGTGTTTTTATTGCTGCTCAGGGCGCCCCCCCCCCTAGCGCCCTGCACCCTCAGTGACCGAAGTGTGAAGTGTGCTGAGGAGCAATGGCGCACAGCTGCAGTGCTGTGCGCTACCTTGGTGAAGACAGGATGTCTTCTGCCGCCGATTTTTCCGGACCTCTTCTTGCTTCTGGCTCTGTAAGGGGGCCGGCGGCGCGGCTCTGGGACCGAGCTCCGAGGCTGGGCCTGTGTTCGGTCCCTCTGGAGCTAATGGTGTCCAGTAGCCTAAGAAGCCCAATCCACTCTGCACGCAGGTGAGTTCGCTTCTTCTCCCCTTAGTCCCTCGATGCAGTGAGCCTGTTGCCAGCAGGTCTCACTGAAAATAAAAAAACTAAAACTAAACTTTCACTAAGAAGCTCAGGAGAGCCCCTAGTGTGCACCCTTCTCGGCCGGGCACAAAAATCTAACTGAGGCTTGGAGGAGGGTCATGGGGGGAGGAGCCAGTGCACACCAGGTAGTCCTAAAGCTTTACTTTTGTGCCCAGTCTCCTGCGGAGCCGCTATCCCCCCCGCCATGGTCCTTACAGAGTTCCCAGCATCCACTAGGACGTCAGAGAAATTAACAATTCATACTAACAAGTAGAGAGAATTTTTAGTACTGTATACCCTTCCTCTAGAGAGCGGGATACAGGGAGACTCACCACACTTCCATATCCAAGCAAATGTGCTCGTAAGACGCTGAGTGGATTCAGATGCTACTGATGTACACTACAGCTCCTGATAACTGATAACGGACACAGTCGCTCACTGACGGACACGGACGCTCAGCGACTTCCACGTGTATGCAGACGCTAAGGCCTGCGACTCGGTCTAGGCGGGATCTGTAGTGTACACAAGCGTCTAAGCTGCGACCGAGTACCCTCGTGGTAGCGTCTGAGCCGGAAGTGAGGACATTCAGTTCATGGATGGGAGACGCGCAGAAACTGGTCATGAACTCGGAGGAGGGGCGGCAAGGAGAGCGTCTGAATCCCCCTGTTGACTTAAACTCTAAGGATCGCGGCCTCTACCTAGTTCTGGCGCCTATGATCCCTGGAGAGTAGCGCTGTCGCACTCGAGTTGTTCGGCGCATCAACACAGTGTTTGTAGTCTCCACCAAATCAGTGTAGCTGTGTCCGGACCCCCCTAGTAAGAGGAAATCCATAGACTTACCATCCCCCCATGCTCCGGCCACAGCCTGGTTATGTCTGCTGGACCTGCTAGAACATCCGACACAGACGCCCGTCAAGACAGCACTATTACCGCAAAGGTAAGCGTTGTTGCGACCCGGTGGGGAGTTGTTGGAGCGACTCTTTCCAGTATGTGTTTAGGACGCTGTTAAGAAAAGTCGCTCAAAAAAAGTAAGTCTATAAAAATAAAATAATAAAAGCTTGAGGCTGCTTTACAACAGCAGCCCTGTGACCATGCGGCTTCCTGCCGCACCAAGCAAAAAACTGATCTGACTGAGTCAGTCGGCGGGACTATATGGTGAGGCCCCGATGCATCCTGGGAGGCCAGAAAGCTCGTGACCGTGTTGGTGCCATTTCCGCTGTCGCTCAACCATATCCCAATGTTATCCTGTGGACCCAGCCAGAGAAAAACTGACTTGCATGAGCAATGAGGTGGGGATATATGGACGGGCCCGTTGCATGCTGGGAGGACGGAAAAGCTTTGACCGATTGGTGCAAATCTGCTGTCGCTCCATCATATCCCATTCTTATCCTGTGGATAACCTGTGGACCCTGCTGGAGAAAGAAATATATAGTAATGCCCCCATAATTATAGACATATATAGTAGTGTCCCACATTACAAAAGAAACATATAGAAATGCCCCCATAATAATAGAAATACAGGTTGAGTATCCCATATCCAAATATTCCGAAATACGGAATATTCCGAAATACGGACTTTTTTGAGTGAGAGTGAGATAGTGAAACATCTGTTTTTTTGATGGCTCAATGTACACAAACTTTGTTTAATACACAAAGTTATTAAAAATATTGTATTAAATGACCTTCAGCCTGTGTGTATAAGGTGTATATGACACATAAATGAATTGTGTGAATGTAGACACACTTTGTTTAATGCACAAAGTTATAAAAAATATTGGCTAAAATGACCTTCAGGCTGTATGTATAAGGTGTATATGAGACATAAATGCATTCTGTGCTTAGATTTAGGTCCCATCACCATGATATCTCATTATGGTATGCAATTATTCCAAAATACGGAAAAATCCGATATCCAAAATACCTCTGGTCCCAAGCATTTTGGATAAGGGATACTCAACCTGTATATAGTAGTGTCCACATTACAATAGAAATATATAGTAATGCCACATAATAATAGAAATATATTGTAGTGTCCCACATTACAAAAGAAATATAGGGGGTAATTCCAAGTTGATCGCAGCAGGATTTTTGTTAGCAATTGGGCAAAACCATGTGCACTGCAGGGGAGGCAGATATAACATGTGCAGAGAGAGTTAGATTTGGGTGGGGTGTGTTCAATCTGCAATCTAATTTGCAGTGTAAAAATAAAGCAGCCAGTATTTACCCTGCACAGAAATAAAATAACCCACCCAAATCTAACTATATACAAGTCATGCAGAAATATGTCCGCACTGGGACGGGCGCCCAGCATCCTCTATGGACTAGGAGAAAAAGATTTACTGGTAGGTTTAAAATCTTATTTTCTCTTACGTCCTAGAGGATGCTGGGGACTCCGTAAGGACCATGGGGATTATACCAAAGCTCCAAAACGGGCGGGAGAGTGCGGATGACTCTGCAGCACCGATTGAGCAAACACGAGATCCTCATCAGCCAGGGTATTAAACTTGTAGAATTTTGCAAAAGTGTTTGAACCCGACCAAGTAGCCGCTCGGCAAGCTGTAATGCCAAGACGCCTCGGGCAGCCGCCCAAGAAGAGCCCACCTTCCTAGTGGAATGGGCCTTTACCGAATTTGGTAACGGCAATCCAGCCGTAGAATGAGCCTGCTGAATCGTGTTACAGATCCAGCGAGCAATAGTCTGCTTAGAAGCAGGAGCGCCAACTTTGTTGGCTGCATACAGGACAAACAGTGCCTCTGTTTTCCTAATCCGAGCCGTCCTGGCTACGGAAATTTTTAAGGCCCTAACTACATCAAGGGACTTGGAATCCTCCAAGTCTCCCGTAGCCACAGGCACCACAATAGGTTGGTTCATATGAAATGATGAAACCACCTTAGGCAAAAATTGAGGACGAGTCCTCAACTCAGCTCTATCCACATGGGAAATGAGATAGGGGCTCTTATGAGACTAGGCCGCCAATTCGGACACCCGCCTTGCAGATGCCAAGGCCAATAACATGACCACCTTCCAAGTGAGAAATTTGAATTCAACTGTTTGAAGAGGCTCAAACCAGTGAGATTTTAGGAACTGTAACACCACGTTAAGGTCCCATGGTGCCACTGGGGGCACAAAAGGAGGCTGGATGTGTAGCAATCCCTTTACAAAAGTCTGGACTTCTGGGAGAGAAGCCAATTCCTTCTGGAAGAATATAGATAGGGACGAAATCTGTACCTTAATGGAGACTAACTTTAGGCCCATATCCAACTCCTGTCTGTAGAAAGTAGAGAAAACGGCCCAAGTGGAAATCTTCCGTATGAGCATTCTTGGCTTCACACCAAGATACATATTTCCTCCAAATACGGTGATAATGTTTCGCCGTCACCTCCTTCCTAGCCTTTATCAGAGTAGGGATGACTTCCTCCGGAATACCTTTCCCAGCTAGGATTCGGTGTTCAACCACCATGCCGTCAAACGTAACCGCGGTAAGTCTTGGAACACGCAGGGCCCCTGCTGCAACAGGTCTTCCCTGAGAGGAAGAGGCCATGGATCTTCTGTGAGCATCTCCTGAAGATCTGAATACCAGGCCCTTCGAGGCCAATCTGGAACAATGAGTATTGTCTGCACTCTTTTTTGTCTTATGATTCTCAATATTTTTGAGATGAGAGGAAGAGGAGGGAACACATAGACCGACTGAAATACCCATGGTGTCACCATGGCATCTACCGCTACTGCCTGAGGGTCCCTTGACCTGGCACAATACCTCCGAAGCTTCTTGTTGAGGCGTGACGCCATCATGTATATTTGAGGAAGTCCCCAAAGACTTGTTATCTCTGCAAAAACTTCTTGATGAAGTCCCCACTCTCCTGGATGGAGATCGTGTCTGCTGAGGAAATCTGCTTCCCAGTTGTCCACTCCCGGAATGAATACCGCTGACAGAGCACTTACGTGATTTTCTGCCCAGCGCAGAATCCTGGTGGCTTCCACCATTGCCACTCTGCTCCTTGTCCCGCCTTGGCGGTTTACATGAGCCACAGCTGTGAGGTTGTCTGATTGAATCAGAACCGGTAGGTCGCGAAGATGATTTTCCGCCTGTCGAAGGCCGTTGTATATGGCCCTTAATTCCGGTATGTTGATGTGTAGACAAGCCTCTTGGCTTGACCATAGTCCCTGAAAGTTACTTCCCTGTGTGACTGCTTCCCTCCCTCGGAGGCTCGCGTCCGTGGTCACCAGAACCCAGTCTTGAATGCCGAACCTGCGACCCTCTAGAAGGTGAGCACTCTGCAGCCACCACAGGAGAGACACCCTGGCCCTGGGGGGCAGGGTTATTTTCTGATGTATTTGAAGATGGGACCCGGACCACTTGTCCAGAAGGTCCCACTGAAAAGTCCTCACATGAAACCTGCCGAAGGGGATGGCCTCGTAGGTCGCCACCATTATCCCCAGTACTCGAGTGCAGTGATGTACTGACACTCTCGTCGGTTTTAACAGGTCTCTGACCATGTTCTGGAGTTCCTGGGCTTTTTCCATCGGGAGAAAACCCCTCTTTTGTTCTGTGTCCAGAATCATGCCTAAGAACGACAGTAGGAACCAACTGTGACTTTGGTAGATTTAGAATCCAGCCATGTTGTTGCAGCACTCTCAGGGAGAGCGACACGCTTTTCTGCAACTGTTCCTTTGATCTCGCTTTTATCAGGAGATCGTCCAAGTACGGGATAATTCCGCCATTACCTTGGTGAAAACCCTCGGGCTGTGGAAAGCCCAAACGGCAACGTCTGAAACTGGTAATGACAGTCCTGTACAGCGAATCTCAGGTATGCCTGATGAGGAGGATATATGGGAATGTGAAGGTATGCATCCTTTATGTCTAGTGACACCATAAAATCCCCCCCCTTCCAGGCTTGAGATAACCGCCCTGAGCGATTCCATCTTGAACTTGAACCTTTTTAAGTACAGGTTTAGGGATTTTAAGTTGAGAATGGGTCTGACCGAGCCATCCGGTTTCGGGACCACAAACAGGGTTGAATAGTACCCCTTTCCCTGTTGAATTAGGGGAACCTTGTAATCACTTGCTGTTGACACAGCTTTTGAATTGCAGCTAAAACTATCTCCCTCTCTGGGGGAGAAGCTGGTAAAGCCGATTTGAAGAATCGGAGAGGAGGCACGTCTTCGAATTCCAGCTTGTAGCCTTGGGATACAATTTCCATCACCCAAGGATCCACGTCCGACTGAACCCAGACGTGGCTGAAAAGTCGAAGACGTGCCCCCACCGGCGTGGACTCCCTCAGTGGAGCCCCAGCGTCATGCGGTGGATTTAGTAGAAGCCGGGGAGGACTTCTGCTCCTGGGAACTAGCCGTAGCAGGCATTCTTTTCCCTCTACCCTTACCTCTGGCGAGGAAGGAAGATCCCCGACCTCTTCTAGACTTATGCGACCGAAAGGACTGCATTTGATACTGTGGTGTTTTCTTTTGCTGTGGGGTAACATAAGGCAAAAAGGTAGATTTACCCGCGGTAACTGTGGAAACCAGGTCCGCGAGACCTTCCCCAAATAAAACTTCACCCTTGTAAGGCAAAACTTCCATATGCCTTTTTGAGTCGGCATCACCCGTCCATTGGCGGGTCCACAACGCTCGCCTAGCAGAAATGGCCATGGCATTGGCTCTCGAACCTAGCAGCCCAACGTCTCTCTGAGCTTCTCTCATATATAAGACTGCGTCTTTAATGTGACCTAAGGTCAATAAAACGGTATCCCTATCTAGGGTATCAATATCAGCTGACAAGGTATCTGTCCAAGCTGCTACAGCGCTACAAACCCATGCCGATGCTATCGCCGGTCTGAGTAAAGCACCCGTATGTATATATATATTGATTTTAAAGTCGTTTACTGTCTGCGATCAGCAGGATCCTTGAGGGCTGCCGTGTCTGGAGACGGTAGCGCCACCTTCTTGGATAAGCGCGTTAAAACCTTGTCTACCCTGGGGCGAGGACTCCCACCGTACCCTGTCCTGTGCAGGAAAAGGATACGCCATAAGAATTCTTTTGGGAATCTGCAGTTTCTTGTCTGGAGATTCCCAAGCCTTTTCAAATAACGCATTCAGCTCATGAGATGGGGGAAAGGTTACCTCAGGTTTCTTTTCCTTAAACATGTGTACCCTCGTGTCAGGGACAGAGGGGTCATCTGTGATATGCAAAACATATTTTATTACAATAATCATATAATGAATGCTTTTGGCCACCCTTGGGTGTAACCTCGTATCATCGTAGTCGACACTGGAGTCAGAATCCGTGTCGGTATCAGTGTCTGCTATTTGGGATAGGGGACGTTTTTGAGACCCTGAAGGGCCCTGTGACACCGTCAAAGCCATTGATTGACTCCCTGTATTATCCCTGGACTCTGCTTTGTCCAATCTCTTATGTAACAAAGTCACATTTGCATTTAAAACATTCCACATGTCCAACCAATCAGGTGTCGGCGTTGTCGACGGAGACACCACAATCATCTGCTCCACCTCCTCCTTAGATGAGCCTTCCGCTTCACACATGCCGACACGCGCGTACCAACACCCCCACACACACAGACATATATTTATATGGAGACAGTTCCCCAATAAGGCCCTTTGGAGAGACAGAGAGAGAGTATGCCAGCACACACCCAGCGCCAACTGACACTGGAAACAAAATTCCCACACCCAGCGCTTTTATATGATTATCTGTATATACCTATACACTCACTGCGCCTTACAAGTGCCCCCCCCCCCCACCACCACCTCTTGTTTGCCCTGTGTCACCGTGTTCAGCAGGGGAGAGTCCGGGGAGCCAGCTTCTCTGCATGTGCTGTGGAGAAAAATGGCGCTGGTTAGTGCTGTGGGATCAAGCCCCGCCCCCTCAGCGTCAGGCTTCGGTCCCGCTCAATTTGTTTAATACTGGCAGGGGATTTAATATATATTGCCACCTCAGCTTATATATGCCTTTTAGCCAGTCCTAGAGGTCTTTTATTGCTGCCCAGGGCGCCCCCCCCCCCTGCGCCCTGCACCCATCCGTGCCTGCAGTGTGTGTTGTGTGTGGGAGCAATGGCGTGCAGCGTTACCTCAGAGAAGATCTGAAGTCTTCTGCCGCCTTTGAAGTCTTCTTTCTTCTTATACTTACCCGGCTTCTATCTTCCGGCTCTGCGAGGAGGACGGCGGCGCGGCTCCAGGACGAACGGCGAGGGTGAGACCTGCATTCCGACCCTCTGGAGCTAATGGTGTCCAGTAGCCTAAGAAGCAGAGCCTATCATTTAAGTAGGTCTGCTTCTCTCTCCTCAGTCCCACGATGCAGGGAGCCTGTTGCCAGCAGTGCTCCCTGAAAATAAAAAACCTAACAAAATTATTTTTTAGAGAAACTCAGGAGAGCTCCCCTGTAATGCACCCAGTCTCCTCTGGGCACAGGATCTAACTGAGGTCTGGAGGAGGGGCACAGAGGGAGGAGCCAGTGCACACCCATCTAAAGTTCTTTATAGTGCCCATGTGTCCTGCGGAGCCCGTCTATACCCCATGGTCCTTACGGAGTTTCCAGCATCCTCTAGGACGTAAGAGAAAACGGGGCTTTTTCTGGGGATTCAGCTTCGCCTGCCGGAGGCAGGTGAAACAAAATCCCTGATAAGCCGGCGCGTGCCATGGCTTATCAGGCTAATTAGCTAGCCCCCTGCGGGACAATTGGATATCCCCCTTAACATGTGGATATGCAACCTCTCTTACCTATTTCTGCATCCACTTGTCCTCAGACGGCTGTATCACACCTGAACCAGACTCTTGAAATAACCCTTGATAAAGTGGCTCCAACTACACATCACACTCCACGTAGGCCTAGATGTCAACCGTAGCACTTTAAATTAACAAGACACCTACAAAAACTCTCACGTTAAGGTGAACGTCAGTGACGTAAATCTAATACACCAAGCGACTTCCTCACATACAAGACTATCTACCATTCCTATCATAATGCACTGGACACTGCAAAACAAACATATTTCCAAACTCTCATTTCTGCTCAAGCCTCTAACCCCAAGCAACTTTTTAATACATTTTCAATCACTTTTCAACCATGCCTCACCCAACCCACCTGCCACTATCAATGCGCAAAATATTGCTTCCTACTTCAAGGACAAGATTGATAAAATCAGAGATGAAATGGTGTGTTCTTCCCTCAGCCAGTGACCTGCTCAATTTCCCACCTGAACCTTCTTGCACTTTCTATTCATTTGATCTCAGAAATAAAGAAGTAGTATCAACACTCTTCGCATCCTCCTACTCTACAACCTCTCCTCTTGATCCTATATCCTCACAAAAAGTAAAGCTGTCTCCTGTGCTCATCCCAACCTTAACTAAAAACTGTTATCTCTCTCTCTACTAGTATCTTTCCATAACTGTTCAAGCATGCAGTGATTACTTCCATTCTGAAATAAAAAAAATAATTGTCTCTCAAACTACCATCCCATTTCTTATCTCCCATGCCCCTCCAAGCTACTTGAAAGACTTGCCTACACTCACCTCACACACCTTATTGGCCCATCACAGAGACAGCACTAACTAAAGTAGTGAATGATCCGGTCACTCCTAAGTCTAAAGGCCACTGCTCACTTCTTATTCTTCTAGATCGCTCTGCTGCTTTTGACACTGTTGACCACTCTCTTCTCATACAAACACTACAACCCCTAGGTCTTCAGGATACAGCCCTTGCTGGATTCTCATCCTACCTATCTAATAGCATTTCAGTGTCCGCTTCTCTGAATCCAATGCCTCTTTGCTTCCTCTATCAATTGTAGTACCACAAGGCTCAATCTTATGTCCTCTGCTTTTCATAAACTTTCTTATCCAATTACATCCCCACTGTAGAGTCCACACATATCCTCACATATTTTCCTCTTTCCCCACTTTCCCATACTCCTGAAACCAGCCCAATATTGCTGTGTGACCATATCACACAGCCCACCAAAAACCTTTGCAATCTGGTGGACCATTATGCAATAGATAACACCTATCCATGTATATCAATGCCTACTTCCCTATAGATTGTATCCTTGTGAGCAGGGCCTTCTTACCTCTATGAGTATCTGTTATTACCCAGTTTAGTTTAATCACTGTTGTTTCCAATTGGAAAGCTCAACAGAATTTACTGTGCTATATAAGAAACTGTTAATAAACAAAATAAATAAATAATAAATGTAGATGCAGAAGTCAAATATGATCAACATGTGCATGTAAAGACAAACATAATATATTAATGGATAATGGATGTGTAGTTTTAAATTTGCATGAATATTGGGCTCACATGCAGTTTATATTTTTCGCACTTCTAGGTTCATAGGATAAGCATGTCTTATGCGTTTCTCTGTTTTTACTAATATAGGGGATTTGCTAGGCACATAAATGCAGCACGCATGCAGAACTATGTCACCTGAAGTAGTGACTGAAGTAGTTCCATCTGCATATAATATATAACGTGAGGGTTTGTGGGTTTTGAGCCTGGTGTGAAATAAATGGCCCCAACAGGGGCTGTCCCAATTAACAAACCTCACCATATTTCATGGCTCATTAGGAGGTGATTCAAACAGTTTCTCCTGGAAAGGATTCCAAAGCTGCAAGCTATTAGCAACCCAGCCTTCCCCCAGGCTCTTGTGCCACTTGGGTGCCACTGCTCGGGACATTTTTTAAATTGAAAAAGTCAGAGGTTAAGTGACGGAGAGGAAACGGTGTGTGTAGGAAGGGGCAGGTGAGCAGTTACTGCTGAGTTAGTAAGGAGACCCTCACTAAGCAGGTTGATATTTGAAGATTGGGTGAAACTGCTTTTCCTCTTGTTCAGACATTGGAAAATAGTGGGAGGGAAGGGGGCATTTCCCATATAGTATATGGAAACAGAGTACATGGAAATTGAAAACACTTGATGTCTGAGAGTGAAAGAGGAAATGGTAAAGTGCAGAGAAGGAGGTTGAGTTGAGTAACAGAAAATAAATTGGTGAACAGATTGTCGAAGGAAGTAAAGTATGTCTCTCATACAGGATTAAAAGGTAGACAAAACAAGTGTGTATAGTACACTCACCTGAGAATACACAGGCATATTTTACCCCCTGATGTCAGACGGCAGAATCCAAACCTTTGCTTGCTCTCTATATCAGTAAGAACAAAGGTAAAGTGCTGTCCCATCTGAGACTGAGTCCCCCTGAATAAGGAAATGGAAAGAGGTTATCAGCATATTATTTGTTTTATTAGTAAATAAATATAAAGTTTGCGGTGTTACAGCTATCTATTAATTGCTGCCAAGAGTATTCTCTGTAAATAAGTGTATTAAAATGTGCTACTTTTATTATGTTTTAAAACCTTTATAACAATGCCCTCACTATAATGCTATGTAGTTTTGGCAGGCCACATATACCACTGATATAGCAATGTATCACTATTCAGGGCAGTATGAAAGGTATGTGTGTAATTTAGCAACAGGTGGTTTTACATCTTGCACTAAGAAGTAATGCGAGTATGAACTTACCGTTCAATTGCAAAGGGAAAACAGAACTTTGGAACCATACAAAGAATGTCCTACAAAAGTAAATAGGAAACAATATATTAGTCGGCTATAAACAAAGAATATATTATTAAAAAAAATTTAAGATACACATTTTTTCATATGTTCTTTATAAACAACGGTGCTCGGTCATGGGCTACCCCCTTCACAGGACTTTATTTTTCAATGTTCCAATTAATTATCAAATCTGAACTGGCCAGTGGTATTAATACAGGTTGAGTATCCCTTATCCAAAATGCTTGGGACCAGAGGTATTTTGGATATCGGATTTTTCCGTATTTTGGAATAATTGCATACCATAATGAGATATCATGGTGATGGGACCTAAATCTAAGCACAGAATGCATTTATGTTACATATACACCTTATACACACAGCCTGAAGGTCATTTTAGCCAATATTTTTTATAACTTTGTGCATTAAACAAAGTGTGTCTACATTCACACAATTCATTTATGTGTCATATACACCTTATACACACAGGCTGAAGGTCATTTAATACAATATTTTTAATAACTTTGTGTATTAAACAAAGTTTGTGTACATTGAGCCATCAAAAAAACAGATGTTTCACTATCTCACTCTCACTCAAAAAAGTCTGTATTTCCGAATATTCCGTATTTCGGAATATTTGGATATGGGATACTCAACCTGTAGAACCTTACCATAGATGATTTCTTAAATAAAACCTCATCAGCAGTAAATACAACCTGTCATACTGGTAGACACTGTCCTGTTCTGGCCACCTATCCTCCATTGCATTTACTGTACCACTATCCCCACGCTAGGCGGCAGTGTTCCTCCAAGTACTGCAATCTTACACTTAACAGCAATGTTAGAGCAAATAAATGACCAGCTAAACTTGCCAGCACTGAGGGCCTTGATTCAGAGGTGGACGGTAATGCAGCCGCGACTGCATCTTTTTGCGCAGAGCAAATGCAAATGTATGCTAATGCTGCAGACAATGAGCTTCCTACTGAGCAGCTGACCGTATGCTTCTCTAATCCGCCACTTGCTTACAAAGATGCATATCAGTCACACACCGAACATTAGAGCAACCGAAATTCCATCTCTCTTCATCAAAATTTGATCTGCGATCACCGGTGTTCGTTTGCAGGATTTAAAACACACGCTGCATGCATCCACCAACGACACTAAGTCCACCACTAAATCAGGCACGGAGTCTCTTAACCACTTAACTGATTAATAATAGGATTTTAATACCTACCGGTAAATCCTTTTCTCTTGGTCCGTAGAGGATGCTGGGGATGCTTCAAGAACCGAGGGGTATAGACGGGATCCGCAGGAGACATGGGCACACTATAAGACTTTGAATGGGTGTGAACTGGCTCCTCCCTCTATGCCCCTCCTCCAGACTCCAGTTATAGGAACTGTGCTCAGGGAGACGGACATTTCGAGAAAAAGGATTTATTTAATTATTTTAAAACTAAGGTGAGATGCATACCAGCTCACACCTCAAACACGCCGTACAACATGGCATTCAACAACAACGCATGCAACGGCATGACCAACAACAATCACAGATTGACTGAACTCAACGCAACATGAGCGTAACTATAACCAAACTGCAGATACAGCCCGCACTGGGACGGGCGCCCAGCATCCTCTATGGACTAAGAGAAAAGGATTTACCAGTAGGTATTAAAATCCTATTTTCTCATACGTCCTAGAGGATGCTGGGGATGCTTCAAGAACCATGGGGTTTATACCAAAGCTCTAGAACGGGCGGAAGAGTGCGGATGACTCTGCAGCACCGATTGACCAAACAAGAGGTCCTCCTCAGCCATGGTATCAAACTTGTAAAACTTCGCAGAGGTGTTTGATCCCGACCAAGTAACAGCTCGGCAAAGTTGTAACGCCGAGACCCCTCAGGCAGCCGCCCAGGATGAGTCCACCTTTCTGGTAGAATGGGCTTTGATGGATTTCGGTAACGGCAATCCTGCCGTAGAATGAGCCTTCTGAATCGTATTACAGATCCAGCGCGCAATAGTCTGCTTAGAAGCAGGACCCCCAATCTTGTTGGGAGCCCACAGGACAAACAGAGCCTCTATTTTCCTAATCTGAGCCGTTCTGGCGACACAGATCTTCAAAGCTCTGATCACATCGAGAGACTTTGATTCTGCCAAGGCGTCAGTAGCCACTGGCACCACAATAGGCTGGTTCACGTGAAATTATAAAACCACTTTTGGCAGAAATTGCTGACGAGTTCTCAACTCCGCTCTATCAGCATGGAAGATTAAATAGGGGCTTTTGTGAGACAAAGCCGCCAACTCAGACGCCAAGGCCAACAACATGACCACTTTCCAAGTAAGGAATTTTAACTCAACCTTACGCAAAGGTTCAAACCAATGCGATTGCAGGAACTGCAATACCACATTAAGATCCCACGGTGCCACAGGGGGCACAAATGGAGGTTGGATGTGCAGCACGCCCTTCATGAAGGTCTGAACTTCTGGAAGGGAGGCCAATTCTTTCTGAAAAAAGACAGACAAGGCCGAAATCTGTACTTTAATGGAGCCTAACTTTAGGCCCGCATCCACACCTGCTTGCAAAAAATGGAGCATATGCCCCAGTTGAAATTCCTCCGTAGGAGCCTTCTTGGATTCACACCAAGACACATATTTCCTCCAAATACGGTGGTAATGCTTTGCCGTTACTTCTTTTCTAGCCTGAAGAAGAGTAGGAATGACTTCACTGGGAATACCCTTCCGGACTAGGATTTGGCGTTCAACCGCCATGCCGTCAAACGCAGCCGCGGTAAGTCTTGATACACGTACAGCCCCTGTTGTAACAGGTTCTCCTGAAGAGGAAGAGGCCAGGGATCTTCTATGAGCAACTCCTGAAGATCTGGATACCATGCCCTTTTTGGCCAATCCGGAACAATGAGTATCGCCTGAACCCTTATTCTTTTTATAATCTTTATCACCTTTGGAATGAGTGGAAGTGGAGGGAACACATATACCGACGGAAACACCCATGGTGTCACAAGGGCGTCCACCGCTATCGGTTGAGGGTCCCTTGACCTGGAACAATATCTCTAAAGTTTCTTGTTGAGGCGGACGCCATCATGTCTACTTGAGGAATTCCCCAACGACTTGTCACTTCTGCAAAGACCTCTCGATGAAGACCCCACTCTCTTGGATGGAGATCGTGTCTGCTGAGGAAGTCTGCTTCCCAGTTGTCCACTCCTGGAATGAAGACTGCTGACAGAGCGCTGGCATGTCTTTCCGCCCAGCGAAGAATCTTCGTGGCCTCGGCCATCACCGCTCTGCTCCGTGTTCCGACCTGGCAGTTTATGTACGCCACTGCTGTTACGTTGTCTGACTGAATCAAGACCGGCAGGCCTCGAAGTAGATGTTCTGCTTGCAGAATGCCGTTGTAAATGGCCCTTAATTCCAGAATGTTTATGTGTAGACAATCTTCCTGGCTTGACCACTTTCCCTGAAAATGTCTTCCCTGTGTGACTGCTCCCCAGCCTCGGAGGCTTGCATCTGTGGTCACCAGGATCCAATCCTGAATCCCGAACCTGCTTCCCTCCAGAAGGTGAGAACTGTGCAGCCACCACAGAAGGGAGATTCTGGTCCTGGAAGATAGAATTATTTTCCGGTGCATGTCCAGGTGAGACCCGGACCACTTGACCAATAGGTCCCACTGAAACACCCTGGCATGGAACCTGCTATACGGAATGGCCTCGTAGGCCGCCACCATCTTCCCCAGCAACCGAGTGCATTGAAGAACTGACACATTTGCTGGTTTCAGAATCTGTTTTACCATGTTCTGTATTTCCAGAGCCTTTTCCACTGGAAGAAAAACTCTCTGCAATTCTGTATCCAGAATCATACCCAGGAATGAAAGCCGTGTCGTCGGAACCAACTGTGATTTTGGCAAATTTAGGAGCCAACCATGTTGTTGCAGAATCGGCAGTGAAAGGGCAACATTTTTCAGGAATTGCTCCTTGGATCTCGCCTTTATGAGGAGATCGTCTAAGTACGGGATAATTGTGATTCCCTGCTTGCGCAGGAGAACCATCATTTCCGCCATTACTTTGGTGAAAATCCTCGGAGCCGTGGACAGACCAAACGGCAACGTCTGAAATTGGTAATGACAATCCTGAACAGCAAACCTCAGGTAAGCCTGATGTGGAGGATATATGTGGACGTGTAAGTAGGCATCCTTTTTGTCGACCGACACCATAAAATCACCCTCCTCAAGACTGGAGATCACTGCTCGGAGAGATTCCATCTTGAATTTGAACTTTTTTAGAAAGAAATTGAGGAATTTTAGGTTCAGAATCGGTCTGACTGACCCATCCGGCTTTGGGACCACAAACAGGCTCGAATAAAAGCCTTCCCCCTGTTGTGACGGGGGGTACCGTGACAATTACTTGATTTTGACACAACTTTAGTATCGCAGCGCATACTATCTCCCTTTCTATAAGAGAAGCTGGCAAGGCCGATTTGAAAAATCGGTGAGGGGGCACGTCTTGAAACTCTAATCTGTATCTTTGGGTTACTATTTCTTCTATCCAAGGATCCATGTCCGAGTGCACCCAGACCTGACTAAAAAGTCTGAGACGTTCCCCCACCGGTGCGGACTTCCGCAGAGGAGCCCCAGCGTCATGCGGTGGATTTGGTAGAAGCCGGGGAGGACTTCTGCTCTTGGGAACTTGCCACAGCCTGTGACCTTTTTCCCCTTCCTCTTCCTCTCGCAGCAAGGAAGGAGGACCCTCGTCCTTTTTTTCATTTATTGGGCCGAAAGGACTGCATCTGATAGTGAGGCGTTTTGTTCTGTTGTGCAGGAACATAAGGTAAAAATGACGACTTATCCGCGGTAGCCGTAGACACCAGGTCAGTGAGGCCGTCACCAAACAGGACACTTCCGTTAAACGGTAACGACTCCATCGCCTTCTTAGAGTCAGCATCAGCATTCCATTGATGAATCCACAATGCTCTCCTTGCTGAGACTGCCATGGCAATGGCCCTTGATCCCAAAAGGCCAATATCCCTTACAGCTTATTTTAAATATGCTGCAGCATCCCTGATATGAGCCAGAGTCAAAAGCACGCTTTCCCTGTCTAGGGTATCTATCTCAGATGACAAGTTATCTGCCCACTTTTCAATAGCGCTACTCACCCATGCCGAAGCAACGGCAGGCCTGAGTAGCGACCCTGTAGTGACATAAATGGATTTTAGTGTATTTTCCTGCTTACGATCCGCAGGATCTTTTAGGGCTGCCGTGTCAGGAGACGGAAGCGCCACCTTTTTGGATAGACGCGATAAAGCTTTGTCTACCGTGGGGGTTGACTCCCACTTTTCCCTGTCCCCAAATGGGAACGGATATTTCAAAAAGCGCGTTCAGTACATGAGAGGGAGGAAACGTTACCTCAGGTTTCTTTCCTTTATACATACAGACCCTTGTATCAGGGACAGCAGTGTCCTCTGTTATATGCAACACTTCTTTTATTGCCACAATCATGTACAGAATGCTCTTAGCTAGTTTTGGATTTAATCTGGCATCACTATAGTCGACACTGGAATCAGAGTCCGTGTCAGTATCTGTATCAGCTATCTGGGTAAATGCACGTTTCTGTGACCCCGAAGGGGTCTGAGCTTGTGACAAAGCATCCTCCATGGATTTCCTCCATGTCTGGTTCTTAGACTCAGATCTATCAAATCTCTTAGTAAACCGAGTCACATTTGCATTTAAAACACTCAACATATTTACCCAATCATCTGTCAGCGGTGCCGACACGGTGACTCTCACAGTATTTTCTGTCCCCACTCCAGCCTCCTCCTGGGAAGAGCACTCAGCCTCAGACATGTCGACACACACGTACCGACACCCACAACCACACTGGGGCTATAGGAGACAGACCCACAACAAAGCCTGTAAGAGAGACACAGAAGGAGTTCTGCCAGCTCACAACCCAGCGCCTATCCCGGTACTGAAGCGAGTAAAAAGACTGCCCAGACCGGTTAGCGCTTTATATATAATTAGCACCAAATCACTTGTGCCCCCCCCCCCCCGTTTTGCACCCTGTTACTTGTACAGTAGTGTGGGAGGCCAGGCTCAGCGTCTCTGCAGCTTCCGTGAAGAGAAAATGGCGCTGGTCAGAGCTGTGAGGGCTAAGCCACGCCCCCTTCACAGCGCGCTTCAGTCCCGCTTAAATTACATATTTATACTGGTGGGGGTCCCGTAACTAGTGCCAAGGCACTGTTTTCACTTCTGCCAGTGCTATTTGAGGGTCCTATGCTGCCCAGGGCACCCCCCCTGCGCCTGCACCCTGCAGTGCCGTTAATATGTGGGAGCAGCACGGCCGCTGCACGGTACCTCAAACGCCGTCTTCTGCCGTCACTGAAGTCTTCTGATCTTCCTATACTCACCCGGCTTCTGTCTTCTGGCTCTGTGAGGGGGGTGACGGCGCGGCTCCGGGAACAAGCAGCTAGGCGCACCAAGTGATTGAACCCTCTGGAGCTAATGGTGTCCAGTAGCCTAAGAAGCAGAGCCTTTGAACTCAGAGAAGTAGGTCTGCTTCTCTCCCTTCAGTCCCACGATTCAAGGAGCCTGTTGCCAGCAGGTCTCCCTGAAAATAATAAACCTAACTAAGTCTTTTTTCTGAGAAACTCTGGAGAGCTCCTCAGTGTGCATCCAGTCTCACTGGGCATAGAATCTAACTGGAGTCTGGAGGAGGGGCATAGAGGGAGAAGCCAGTTCACACCCATTCAAAGTCTTATAGTGTGCCCATGTCTCCTGCGGATCCCGTCTATACCCCTTGGTTCTTGAAGCATCCGCAGCATCCTCTAGGACGTATGAGAAATTTTATTTACTTTTTTAAACGCTTTGAAATTGTCAGGTTATTTTATTATTGAATTAGGCTAAGAACATTAACTTAAAATATGTCCAATACAATTTTCTTTTGAAAAGAATAATTTAAAAATAAAAAAAGTGGCATCTTCTGTGTCCAGGCGGTCATATGACCATCACTTCCGGAGCAGACTTCTCATGCTGCAGAGGTCCATAAGTATTTCTACCCTATACCTAACACTAATCCCAACTCCTAACCACACACAGCCTAACTCTAAACTCCTCCTGTCCGCCTAACCTTACATGTCACCTGTCAACAATCTTAGAATTTTAACATTGTCGACATCATAACTGTTGACATTGTGGTGAATGTCAACAGAGGTATTACCATGGTAATATTTAGCAACACAGCCCAAGCTGTGGTCAGTTAGTCCTTCACTGATGAGCCTATTTTGGGCAGGTCAAATTCCATCATTAATGCCAGTAATTATGTATACAATACTCACACAATTTATACCAATGCAATTACCCAGCATTTGAGAGCTACATGCAAAACCAGACATTATTTACTATACATGGACAAATTGTATTTGCACCTGCTGCATTTCAATATGGTTTGTCCATGTGAAAGGCAACTTGCCTTTTTTGCATAACTCCCATCTCAGAATCAACCAAAAAGGTGTAATATGGCAGCTCAACCCTGAGTCTATTAACAAAATAGACAACCTACTTTATCGCACAAAATGAGGGTACATTATGTTTATTGATAATGGATGTGGGAGATCTGGTTATTAGAACCCCACAGCTTTGGAAGCACTTTCAGTAGGATAGAGAAGGGTTAGACAGCCTGTGGCATTTCAGATGCTGTGGAACCAACAGCAAAATTGTGGCAAGGCATGCTGGGATGTGTAATTCCACAGCAGCTGTAGTCAGTGGCGTCATATGTCGGGTGCAGGGGGTGCGTCCCTCACCCGGGTGTCACCCTCGGAAGGGGTGACACCAAAGTGCTGGCTCTACTGCAGTGACAGGAGCAGAGTGCTGCAGTGTGATATTCACCTGCAGCACTCGGCTGCTGTCGCACATGAAGAGTATACACTACACCACGCCCACTTTTAATAGACCACACCCCTTTATGGGTGGCCGTGCCGGAGGCGCGAGGGGAGCAGTGCAGAGTGCGCACCAGGTGTCACTACACCTGGTGACGCCTCTGGCTATAGTGACACAGGTTGCCTACACCTGGCATAGAGTGTTATTGTCTGGTGATCACCAAAAAATAACTACCGTATTAAGAGGGCACACTGGGCCTAATTCAGATCTAATTATAGCAGCAAATATTTTAGCTAATGAGCAAAACCATGTGCACTGCAGGTGGGGCAGATATAACATGTGTAGAGAGAGTTAGATTTGGGTGGGTTATTTTGTTTCTGTGCAGGGTAAATACTGGCTGCTTTATTTTTACACTGCAACTTAGATTTCAGTTTGAACACACCCCTCCCAAATCGAACTCTCTCTGTACATCTTATATCTGCCCTCCCCCCCTTCCCGCAGTGCACATGGTTTTGCCCATTAGCTAACAAATTTGCTGCTGCGATCAGATCTGAATTAGGCCCATTGCTTCAAAGAGAGATTTCACTCTTCGAAATGGTGGTACCACCAAGTGTGTAGGTGCTAGGATGGGGGACATCATACACGCCCTCCACCATCCACCAGGTGTACAAGTATTTCTGCAGTGTAGGATTGTATTTTTAGGTTATGACCAGATAGTCAATTACCACTAAGGGGGGTATCCAATTAGAGGTGAAACAACATTGGCACTTTTTCCCCCCGATGTTCCACTGTTATTTTTTTTTTTTTTTTACAGGCCATCCTATTAGATCGACTGTAAAAGAATACACTATCTCCCGGAAACACACAGATTTAGTGAAACCTGTGTGTCTTCGGTAGAAACAGACCCATTTTCGCATGAAAACGGGGCTGTTTCCCAGGATTTGGTTTCGCCTACCTGAGGCAGGCACAACAAAATCCCAGATAATCGCGGTGACCTGCAGCATCCCTTTGCCCGACACAGCAGCAGGCTGGGACTGCAGGGAGGAGGTCGCGGCCCGGGAGCCGGCACTTGGCGCTGTGACCCCTGACGGGGATGTCAGGGCAGCGCCGTGACCCGAATCCCCATCTTCTCCGGCAGCGGTCACATGACAGGGGAGCGGTCATGTGACCGCGTGGAGACGGAGGAGCAGCGCTGCAGTGGGAGCGGTCAGGAGCAGGCACCCGATGCAGCAGCAGGTAACCCCGATAAGCCGCCACTCGTTTCAGCTTATCGGGGCTAATAGGATAGCCCCTAGCACGACAATTAGCACCGGTAAATTACTGGAGCCAACTGGATATCCCCCTAAAGGTGGGTACACACTAATAGATATATCTGCAGATCAATTGATCTGCAGATATATCTATGGACGGATCGGGCAGTGAGTTAAGCACACACACTGCCCGATCCGTCGGGGACTGACGTCATGAACTGGGCGGGCGTGTACATACGCCCGCCCAGTTCAGCTGTCAATCACCGCCGGCCGCCGCAGCATGTGTACGGGCGATCGGCCGACCGCCCCGTACACACACAGCGACGCGCCAATATATCGGTAGATATATTGACCGTCGGCTGTGCTGCGCGGCCGACGCGATATGTCTGTGAACGACGGAGTTCACAGACGTATCGGCTGTACACACTGGCCGATGGTCCCGCGATTTATCGGCCGTTCAAGAGAACGGCCGATATATCGACCAGTGTGTACGGGCCTTAAGAGGCTACATCATTTGAAAGCAGCGACTCTCCTCTTTCAAATAAGGCTGCGCTTAAATTTACTGAAGCCAGGGAGGGAGAAACAATACTCTGTCACTGCTATATCACTGTTGTAGAGCAGAGATATTCTCTGGTAATCACACATCACCAGATAACAGCTTCTCTCACATGCCACTTCATTTAGAAGAGGAGGCTAATATCTTTCAAATGAGGGTAAGCCTGAAGCTGTGGGTACCATCATTGGGGAGATAACTGTTAATGTTCTCTACAATAGACCCTGGCTTTAAAAAAAAGTTCTGCAAGGTTTTCATTGGAAGTGGCGGGGCTTAATTATATAATTTGGGTCAAATGTGATGATGTCTGCAAGCTCTGCCCTTTATCAGGTCTGAGCAACAGCAACTATAAGGGAGGAGGGGGGTACTTTTAAGTAAGTAACCCCAATTTCAAACCATGCAGTGCTTCACACAATTCCCACTTTCCTTAGCAGCAAAGGGAATAATATAAAAACCATCAATTTCTATGCACTTTATTATTATCCTTTATTCATATGATGCCACAAGGAATCCGCAGTGGCCAGGTACAGAGTACGTAAACAGATAAGCAAAACAAGAAAATAGTGACATACAGTTTATCTGCTCAAACACAATTTATTACAAATAAGTTCAATGCAACTTTGATTTTTTTTCTTTTTTTATCTGTAAATAAGTAGAATGCACTTGAAAGAAGATGATTTACTTGATCTAAAGCTATTGAATATATTGTTTAGGTATGACAATTATAGTGGACTCATGGAACAGTCTTCCAGTACAGCTGGTAGAGAATAACAGTGAGACAGCCAAAATCTAGCAATAGTATGTACAAAAATATCTCAGTCTGGAGTGTAAAGGGAGGAAGAGGCAAAGGATCAAACTGGGTCTGAGGCTTCCCAGCTGGCAGGAGATGGCCAGTATGGGTGGGCTGCAAGAATCTTATTTCCACTCAGCGTGTCCTAAAATAATGTAACTGAGGCCTGCACAAGCAGGTGCCATTGGAAGATTCATTCTTTTTTTTTTTCCTTAATATGGAACTCTGAAAAGAGGCTGAGATTCCCACACTCCTGCTGAGAATCCTCTTTAATAAAGACATATGGGTATCACATGAGATTCCTAGCTATAAGGAAAAGGTCCTATGTACTGATGTGATGCTGCAGAAGAATTTGTCAGAAGGTATCACAATATCATAATACACTAAGAAGGGAAGACAGCTGTGGAGGTGAAGGCCCTTGTAGCTTTGAACTTTACATTTTGTGGAAAACAAACAAATTCTAAAGACATTATTTGTAATCTTTACTTAATGATGATTTTATTGTAAATCATAAAGTATATACACTCACCAATGAGATTTTTTGCAGATACTGGGTTGACATTCAAACTTCATATCTTTATTCACTATTTGGTTTTGAAATGAACAGAAACATTTCCTATTTCCATCAATATTGCACATTTTGAATACAAATAATTTTCAGTACTGTGAGTTTGTAGATATGTGCAAGTTACAAAATGGAGATTGTGCAAATTATGTTTTGTGATGTTATAACCTATATTGGCACAAATGTGGCCAGTGATGGAAATGTATACTGTATGTTGGTGCCTGCGGGGAATGTAAAGTTCGCAATCCCAGTTGGTGGAGTCTGGGCAGATAAGGGCAGAATGAGAAATTGGGCAATTTCATCTTGCACCCACAAGTAAATATCATATTTTATTTTTAGAGGACAACTGTAATGAAATCAGGCTCAGGTGGTAGAGGTGCATTTAGCAGGGGGCAACAGAGCAAGCATTTGGCGCAATAGGACTTGTTTTATAGGTGCTAGAAATAATTGTAAGCTTTGTGTGCACTTGTTATATCAGGACTTTGGGATGTGCTGGTGCCAAATGGTGGGGTACTGAAATTCCGGTCCTTGATTCTTTGGGGTCAATCCATTTATCCTGTGCTGCCTTTGTGGGTGCAAATTTGGGCTGATAGCAGTCTGCGAAGGGTGCGATATGCAGTGCAGTTTCCGGCGTTTCAATGACAGGTAATTCAGTTGACCCTTTAGTTTAACTGCTGTACTGTGGCACACCAGGAAAGGGGGGGTGAGGTCATGTTGGGAGTGTGGAAATGCATGGAAGAGGTGGTATGCGCAATGTTCCTCCTTTTGTCGGGTTGATATGTTATTTTGCTTTGAATATCCATGTAGGGAGATAAAAGTACTTAAGTATTAATAGAGATGACTTTGAAGGAGATTTTGATTAATTCTACTATGTGCATTTCCATATGAAAGTCCCAGGCCCGGCACTTTAAGTGGGTGTGGCAGAATTTAAACGCTCCTCTCCTTCAGAGCCCCTGCCTGAACCTGCAGTCCCGTGAAAGCACACAAACTGATTTTCCGATTGCTTCTCCAAATATCGGGATATGGCCCGTTAACTATTCTTAACAAAAATCAAATTATTTCCACAAAAAGTCTGTATATGACTCTTAATAAATTCAAAATGAAGAACAGTTATGTTTAAAACGTTAACTATAATAAAATAAAAATATAAATGAACACTCATTAAGGTACAGCAGTTTAATTTACTTAAAAAATGATTTGTGGTACATTGTGCCTACTCTTAATAGAGCTTTTTGGAAATCACAAAACTATTTAAAAATTGTGTTCGGCAAACTTTATGCAAGTTACAAGTGAATATTTTATTATAGATTAAATACTCCTGCCGCACACAGTAAGAAAACATCCAAAACTAACACACAAAGATGTGTAACACACACAAATACACGCGCAGAGAGACACGCACAGCGAGCAGGACAGAGCGCTTTGTGTTGGCGAGCTGCCTGGTCCCATTCTCTGGGGAAAATCCACTTTAAAACCTTGGAAGTCTTTAAAATTCATTTAGCCAGCAGGTCTGTGGAGCGTTTTATAAACAGTGCAGAAATAGGAGGGGGGATTCTCTCCCGGCTTATGTCATAGACAAAGCAGCAGCCTTTAGCCTGACGTTCTATCCCCTGATAGTGTGAACTAGGGCTCAACGATCAATAGAAAACTGTCTTGTGCATCTTAGAGCACTGCAAACCCTCCCATAATTATAGAAGCTTCTGCAGGAAGTGAGAAAAGAGAGGCCGAGAGGAAAAGAAAAACAGATATAGGAGCGAGAGGTAAAAATATCATTCATAGTAAGATAAGAGGCTAATAGGATGGGAAGTGAGGTACCCACAAAGACAATGATAAAATAAGCTAGAGTGGACAGAATTTAATGAGCTTTTCTGCATTAGAACATAAAAGAGTTCAACACACAATATAATTTAACAATGATTTAGCAATTCCATAAAATAATTTAACAAAATATTATTATTAGATACTATCCTCATTTATCTTTTTTTTGTTTAGTTTTGTTTTTTTAGCAGCTATACACATTTTGCCGAGTGGCAGACCAAGGAAGCAGGTTTAAAATGTTCTTTGTTACTTTAAACTTCCACTCTGCACAATATAGGAAAACACAGATTTGCAAAGACAGGTGTTAACACTAGCTTAAAGACAAAACAATCTATTTTACACTGTATATTTTCACGGTATAGATTCACATTAATATCCTATTTCTCATAACAACAACAACTTATTTACATTCAAAAATGTAAAATGTGCAGACATTTTTACAAACACAGAAGGGTGAATCCTAGGACATCTCTAAATTACCCTTTAAAGATTTATGGGCTGTATGAAAAAGCGGACAGTGGAGCTGATGCAGACACGCACTGAAGCTCACCATAGTCAGAGTTGACATGTACCTATATCCTCCTATACATCCGCTTGTGAAAGTAGCTGTCAATACTATCAATGCACATTTGCACCAGTTGAACCCTTGGTGACTGTAAGAGAACAGTCTCAAATCAAATGTATTGCAGTATACACTCACCTCTTAATAGCTCACAATACCACCTACAGGCCATTTGAACAAATATCTTACAGTACCCTATGTATGAAAGCCCCGTTGCCACCCAGCATCACCCAGTAAGCCTTTACAGCTACATATATATTTGCAGTCGAAGGCGCAGGCAGGGGCAAATTTAGGGGTGAGGGCGCCCCATTGAATGGTTATAATATCTCATTTAATGAATGACAATTTAATAGAAAAAAAAACAAAAACTTTTTTTATTAGTAAATATACATATTTACTAAGTAGGACAGCTTACAGCGGCAGTACGTTATGTGCATGTCTTACCCATTTGCACTGCATTCAAATGGCATATGGTACAGTACAGTGGAAATATTGTGTAGTTACTGGTACATTTCAGGCTGACAGTACCAACACAAGCATCCAAGTGCCGCCACAAACAGGTGACAACCCTAGGCACGTGCACCATGTGCCTAATGAAAAATTCACCACTGGGCGCACGCACGCCTCAGAAACGCCTACTGGTTCTGTGTCTGTCTCAGCTTTAGGGAGACTGCATGATTCTTCCTAGAAGTTCTGCCTCCAGTGATTTGCCAGTTAGTAAAACTGATGAGGGACAATAACCAATGAGCCAGTACGCTTATACATATCGGAATTCTGCATAACATTTGTGTTTATTAGATACTGATAACTTTAATCCTTCGTGTACTGTATATCAGTTAGAGCAGGGTATATATAAAAAAAGACATGTATAAACCCTTAATAAGATCATATAGGATAGGAAAATGATAGAAATAATAACAGGTGACAAAAAAATAGTAAGAATTCTAGGTAAGGGGGTAATGAAACAACAGACCAGATAGTAGAAATACAAGAAACATAAATAAATAAATAAAAAATACTAAATGGATGAGAAGTGTTAAAACAGTAAAATAACAGTATGTGGGAGGAGGAATGCTAAAAATAAGAATAAACAGAAGGTATGGGAAATGTCATACAGAAGAGTAATGAAAAAAATTAGGGAAAATAATAACAGCAGTAGGGAAAATAGGATTTTAATTACCTACCGGTAAATCCTTTTCTCGTAGTCCGTAGAGGATGCTGGGCTCGACATTAGTACCATGGTGTATAGACGAGTCCACAAGGAGCCTTTGGCACTTTAAGAGTTTGAGTGTGTGGGCTGGCTCCTCCCTCTATGCCCCTCCTACCAGACTCCGTCTAGAAACTGTGCTCGAGGAGAGGGACAACTTTGAGAGGATTTTACACAGATAGTGGCGAGATTCACACCAGCTCACACATACAAGGCAAACCAAGCTAACCAGCTTGAAAACTCAGCAACGGCTGAACAAGATACTTAACCAAGTAACAAAACAGTACTTAACCAAGAACTAAACAGTACTGAACTAAGTAACCACTGCAAGATCACGACGCGCTTGGCGGGCGCCCAGCATCCTCCACAGACTACGAGAAAAGGATTTACCGGTAGGTAATTAAAATCCTATTTTCTCTTACGTCCTAGAAGATGCTGGGGTCCACAATAGTACCATGGGGATATACCAAAGCTCCCAGAACGGGAGGGAGAGCACGGAGGCTCCTGCAGAACCGATTGACCAAACTTCAGGTCCTCAGAGGCCAAAATATCGAACTTGTAAAACATTGCAAACGTGTTCGACCCAGACCAAGTAGCCGCTCAGCAAAGCTGTAAAGCCGAGAAACCCCGGGGCAGCCGCCCAGGAAGAACCCACCTTACGAGTAGAGTGGGCCTTAACAGATTTTGGACACTGCAATCCTGCCGTAGAATACGCATGCTGGATAGTGAACCTGATCCAGCGAGAGATAGTCTGCTTAGAAGCAGGACACCCAAGTTTCTTGGGATCATACAGGACAAACAGAGTCCGATTTCCTGTGACGAGCAGTCCTCTTCACATAGATTTTCAGAGCCCTTACAACATCCAAGGACTTTGATGAAATTGAGGAGTCAGTAGCAACTGGCACCACAATAGGTTGGTTGATATGAAATGCCGACACAATCTTCGGAAGGAACTGCTGACGTATACGGAGCTCAGCTCTATCTTCATGGAAGATCAAGTAGGGGCTTTTACAAGACAAAGCCCCCAACCCGACACATGTCGAGCAGAAGCTAAGGCCAACAAAGTGACAGCCTTCCACATGAGAAACTTGACCTCAACCTCCGGTAGAGGTTCGAACCAATCAGATTGGAGGAACTGCAACACCAGGGCGTCGTAGGCGGCACAAAGGGAGGCTGGATGTGCAGATCCACTTTTAAAAAAGTCTGAACCTAAGGGAGGGAAACCAATTGTTTCTGGAAGAAAATGGATAGGGCCGAAATCTGGACCTTTATGGATTTCAACCGCAGACCCATATCCACACCTGCTTGCAGGAAGAGGAGAAAACGTCCCAGTTGAAACTCCAACGTAGGAAACTTCTTTGACTCACACCAAGATACATACTTTTTCCAAATGCGATGGTAATGTTTAGACGTTACTCCTTTCCTAGCCTGTATCAGGGAAGGAATAACCTTGTACGGAATGCCCTTCCGAGCTAATTTCTGGCATTCAACTACCATGCCGTCAAACGTAGCTGCGGTAAGTCATGATAAGCGAACAGCCCCTGTTGCAGTAGGTCCTACCGAAGAGGAAGAGGCCTCGGATCTTCCAGCAGAAGACTCAGAAGATCCGCGTACCAAGCCCTTCTTGGACAGTCCGGAGCAATGAGGATTGCCTGAACTCTTGTTCTCCTTATGAGTTTTAGAACTCTTGGAATGAGTGGAAGTGGAGTTAACACGTACACCAACTGGAACACCCACGGAGTCACTAGGGCGTCCACCGCCACGGCTTGCGGGTCTCTTGACCTGGAACAATACCTCGGAAGCTTCTTGTTGAGACGGGAGGCCATCATGTCTATTTGAGGTACACCCCAAAGATCTGTCACCTCCGTGAACACCTCTGGATGGAGGCCCCACTCTCTTGGTTGGAGATCGTGTCTGCTAAAGAAGTCCGCTTCCCAGTTGTCCACTCCCGGAATGATTATTGCTGACAGTGCTAACACGTGCTTTTCCGCCCAGAAGATGATTCTTGTTACCTCTGATATTGCAGATCTGCTCTTTGTTCCGCCTTGATGGTTTATGTAGGCCTCCGTCGTTACATTGTCCGACTGCACTTGAATGGGTCGATCTCGCAGAAGGTGAGTCGCTTGGAGAAGCCCGTTGTATACGGCTCTTAGTTCCAGAATGTTTATTGGAAGACTGGATTCCAGACTTGACCACCATCCTTGGAAGGTTTCCCCTTGAGTGACTGCGCCCCAGCTCCGGAGACTTGCATCCGTGGTTAGAAGGATCCAGTCCTGAATCCCGAACTTGCGGCCCTCCAGAAGGTGAGGCATTTGTAGCCACCAGAAGAGTGAAATCCTTGCTTTCGGCGACAGACGTATCCTCAGGTGCATATGTAGATGAGAACTCGACACTTGTCTAGGACATCCAATTGGAAGGATCAAGCATGAAATCTTCCGTATTGTAGAGCCTCGTAGGAGGCAACCATCTTCCCCAGAAGGCGAATGCATTGATGAACCGAAATCCGGGCTGGCTTCAGGACAAACGTGACTTTGGAAGGTTCAGGATCCAACCATGGACCCTGAGCAGATTCGTCGTGAGAGCAATGGACTGCAACATCTTCTCCCTGGACGACGCCTTTATCAGCAGATCATCCAGGTATGGAATTATGTTCACTCCATGTATGCAGAGGAGAACCATCATCTCTGCCATCACCTTAGACACTCTATTTTGAATTTGAACTCCCTTAGATAAGGGTTTAGCAAATTCAAGTTCAAAATTGGTCTGACCGAACCATCCAGTTTTGGTACCACAAAAAGGTTTGAATAGTAACCCACGTTGTGCATATGAGGTGAAACTGGAACAATGACCTCTGATCTTTCCAATTTTTGGATAGCTTGCAGTAGGACATTTTGAGGTACCAGAAGCAGGCTTCTGGTCCTGGGAGCCTGCGGGTGCAGGATTTTTGTATTTTGCCTGCCCACCTCTAAAGAAGGTGGTAGTAGGCTTGTACTTTTTGTCTTAGCGGTCCGAAAGGACTGCGATGCAGACGAAGAAAAAGGTTTCTTCGTAGGAGGCATAGCTGAGGGAAGAAAAGGTGACTTACCCGCGGTTGCCATGGAAATCCACGCATCCAATGCTTCCCCAAATAGAGCCTGACCTGTGTAGGGTAGGTTCTCCTCACTTCTCCTGGATTCCGCATCTGCAGACCATTGGCGTAGCCAGAGTCCCCTGCGAGCTGAGACCGACATGGAAGATACTCTTGCAGTCGGCGTACCCAGGTGGTTCATGGATTCCACCATGAACCCCGCAGAATCCTGTATGTTATGTAAAAATAATTCAATGTCACTTCTATCCATTGAATCCAAATCCTCTACTAACGTACCTGACCACTTTACTATAGCTTCAGAGATCAGCGCCACCCCTGAAGCAGTGTATATGGATTTGAGCGTAGTGTCAATCTTACGATCAGCCGGTTCTTTTAACACGGTAGATCTAGGGACAGGTAAAACCACCTTTTTAGACAGTCTGGAAACAGATGCGTCAACTATGAGTGGGTCTTCCCATTTTTTTCTATCTTCCTCAGGGAAGGGAAAAGCAACCAGAATCCTTTTGTGGAATCTGGAACTTTTTCTCCTGGTTTTCCCAGCATTTTCCAAATAAGGCGTTTAATTCTTTAGACGCAGGGAAGGTTGGCGAGGCTTTCTTATTGTCTGTGAAGTAAGCCTCCTCACCTGCTCAGATGTTGTGTCAGTAATATTTAACATCTCTCTAATGGCCTCAATCATTAGCTGCACCCCTTTTGCAAGGGATGCCGCCCCCCTCAGCACCTCCCATCACCGTCTGCCGTGTCAGAGTCGGTATCCGTGCCATCTTGCATAATCTGGGCAAGTGTACGTTTCGCTGGGTGTATGCTAGGGGATTTTGAAGGAATAGGAACAGAACCTGACCAAACTGCCATAGACTTCTTTAAAACCTGAGTTTCAGTCTCAGTATGAGCTACCCTAGTAGAAATCTGAGAGATCATACCCTTAATAGAGGTTAACCACTCAGGCTCATTAATAGGGATCCGAGACAAGACACTACATTCCTGTGTACATGGAATGGATTCCTCCTGAGAGGAAATGTCCACTGCAGCATAAGACACAGAGACATGGTTATGTGAGAAAACAAACACACACACACACACACACACACACACACACACACACACACACGGAAATGTCAGACACAGTTTTCTCCCAAGTATGCCACAGAGAAACACAGAGATTGGAGCCAACCCAAACACAGCGCTTCCTAGGTAGATATAATACAACTACCTGGCGCTTACTGTGTACCTTAATAGACTACACAATATTTACATAGCCCCCCTCCCCCCTTCTACAACACCCTGGCACCGCACAGGGTAGCAGGAGTTGCTTGGAAGGACAGCACTCCCTGTTAGCGTCTCTGTACAGGAACTGCAGGCAGGAAAATGGAGCTGAACGCTGCAGGGTCCGCTCTGAGGAGAAGCTCCGCCCCCTGAACATGGCGCTGCTTCCCGCTCTTCATTTCTTTATACTGGCCTGAGGAATTGTGCTGACAGCGTTACCGAGGTCCCTGACAGCCTTGGTGACCAGTGTAGGGTATAGGCGCTGGCTAAGGGCGCCCCTCACATCGCCGCACTATGTACCGCTGAGCATCCGGAGCGCAGTTAATACTGTGCTCCCACCCTGTTGCCGCCATCTTCACACTGGCTCCCCACTTGCTATGGGGGGTCGGTGACTCACTCGCCACCGGAATCTTCTGGCTCTGTAAGGGGGTGGCGGGTGTGAGCAGTTGCCTGGGGCGGCTAATAATCATCACACTCAGGAGCTCAGTGTCCTGTCAGCAGAGATAGTGGCTCGAAACCCGCAGGGCGGACGCTACTCCCCCCCTTAGTCCCACGAAGCAGGGAGGCTGTTGCCAGCAGCCTCCCTGTGCCTAGCCAACGCTTAGAAAAATAATAAAACTAAAGAAGCTCTAGGAACTTCCCTAGCTGTGACCGGCTCCTCCGGGCACATTTTATAAACTAAGTCTGGTAGGAGAGGCATAGAGGGAAGAGCCAGCCCACACTCTCAAACTCTTAAAGTGCCAAAGGCTCCTAGTGGACCCGTCTATACCCCATGGTACTAATGTGGACCCCAGCATCCTCTAGGACGTAAGAGAAAGTTAAATAAAGGGCAGTAATAATGAAGTCCAGGATTCTTCAGTTCTAACCTATTCTAAGGCTGTGTACACAAGGTGCGATGCGCCGTACAGCCAGACATTGACTATTCGACGTGGCCAGAGTCCGGCCCCGCCGATATGGTCAATGTTGGGCTGCCTGCACAGTCTATTTTTCCTTGCGATGCCGATCCCGCGCGACCGTGCATCGGCATCACAAAGACTATACACATGGGGGGTGATTCCGAGTTGTTCGCTCGCTAGCTGCTTTTAGCAGCATTGCACACGCTAAGCCGCCGTCCTCTGGGAGTGTATCTTAGCATAGCAGAAGTGCGAACGAAAGATTAGCAGAATTGCGAAGAGACATTTCTTAGCAGTTTCTGAGTAGCTCCAGACTTACTCAGCCATTGCGACCAGCTCAGTCCTTTTCGTTCCTGGTTTGACGTCACAAACACACCCAGCGTTTGCCCAACCACTCCCCCGTTTCTCCAGCCACTCCTGCGTTTTGCAACTCGAACGCCTGCGTTTTTCCGCACACTCCCATAAAACGGCCAGTTTCCGCCCAGAAACACCCACTTCCTGTCAATCACACTACGATCAGCACAGCGATGAAAAAGCTTTGTTATGCCGTGAGTAAAATACCTAACTTTTGTGTAAAATAACTAAGCGCATGCGCTCTGCAAACCTTGCGCATGCGCAGTAAGCAACTAATCGCAGTATAGCAAAAATCGGCAACGAGCGAACAACTCGGAATGACCCCCATGGTGCCATATGCACTATAGTTTCTTAAGATTTTTATTATATAGTCAAAATCTAAAGAATTATCGCACCATGTGTATACACCTTAATCCTTTTGCATTACATTCAAAATTAAGTTTCCTTTTATGTTTTATGTACCATAATACACTTACATTTCTATAGGACCTAAAATGGCCTAATCTGGGTGTTAGTAACTAAAATGACCTAATTTGACTGTTAGAGCCTAAAAAGACCTAATTCTTTTACTCAAGTTGAAACTACATAAATTTACTTTGGAAATGGGTGGAATAATAAGAATTTACTCACCGGTAATTCTATTTCTCGTAGTCCGTAGTGGATGCTGGGAACTCCGTAAGGACCATGGGGAATAGACGGGCTCCGCAGGAGACTGGGCACTCTAAAAGAAAGATTAGGTACTATCTGGTGTGCACTGGCTCCTCCCTCTATGCCCCTCCTCCAGACCTCAGTTAGGGAAACTGTGCCCGGAAGAGCTGACACAACAAGGAAAGGATTTGGAATCCAGGGTAAGACTCATACCAGCCACACCAATCACACTGTACAACTTGTGATAACCATACCCAGTTAACAGTATGAAAAACAACTGAGCCTCCTTTTACGGATGGCTCATAACAATAACCCTTTAGTGAAGCAATAACTATATACATGTATTGCAGAGAGTCCGCACTTGGGGCGGGCGCCCAGCATCCACTACGGACTACGAGAAATAGAATTACCGGTGAGTAAATTCTTATTTTCTCTGACGTCCTAGTGGATGCTGGGAACTCCGTAAGGACCATGGGGATTATACCAAAGCTCCCAAACGGGCGGGAGAGTGCGGATGACTCTGCAGCACCAAATGAGCAAACTCAAGGTCCTCCTCAGCCAGGGTATCAAACTTGTAGAATTTAGCAAATGTGTTTGAACCCGACCAAGTAGCAGCTCGGCAAAGCTGTAAAGCCGAGACCCCTCGGGCAGCCGCTCAAGAAGAGCCCACCTTCCTTGTGGAATGGGCTTTTACTGATTTAGGATGCGGCAGTCCAGCCGCAGAATGTGCCAGCTGAATCATGCAACAGATCCAGCGAGCAATAGTTTGCTTTGAAGCAGGAGCACCCAGCTTGTTGGGTGCATGCAGGATAAATAGCGAGTCAGTTTTCCTGACTCCAGCCGTCCTGGAAACATAAATTTTCAAAGCCCGGACTACGTCCAGCAACTTGAAATCCTCCAAGTCCCGAGTAGCCGCAGGCACCACAATAGGTTGGTTCAAATGAAACACTGTTACCACCTTTGGGAGAAATTGGGGACGAGTCCTCAATTCTGCCCTGTCCATATGGAAGATCAGATATGGGCTTTTACATGACAAAGCCGCCAATTCTGATACACGCCTAGCCGAAGCTAAGGCCAACAGCATGACCACCTTCCACGTGAGATACTTTAGCTCCACGGTCTTAAGTGGCTCAAACCAGTGTGATTTTAGGAAATCCAACACAACGTTAAGATCCCAAGGTGCCACTGGAGGCACAAAAGGGGGCTGAATATGCAGCACTCCCTTAACAAACGTCTGAACTTCAGGCAGTGAAGCCAGTTCTTTTTGAAAGAAAATAGATAGGGCCGAAATCTGGACCTTTATGGACCCCAATTTTAGGCCCATAGACACCTCTGACTGTAGGAAGAGCAGAAATCGACCCAGCTGGAATTCCTCTGTTGGGGCCTTCCTGGCCTCACACCAAGCGACATATTTCCGCCATATGCGGTGATAATGCTTTACAGTCACATCCTTCCTAGCTTTTATCAGCGTAGGAATCACTTCATCTGGAATGCCCTTTTCCGTTAGGATCCGGCGTTCAACCGCCATGCCGTCAAACGCAGCCGCGGTAAGTCTTGGAACAGACAGGGCCCCTGCTGTAACAGGTCCTGTCTGAGAGGTAGAGGCCATGGGTCCTCTGAGATCATTTCTTGTAGTTCTGGGTACCAAGGTCTTCTTGGCCAATCCGGAACGATGAGTATAGTTTTTACTCCTCTCTTTCTTACTATCCTCAGTACCTTGGGTATGAGAGGAAGAGGAGGGAACACATAAACCGACTGGTACACCCACGGTGTCACTAGTGCGTCCACAGCTATCGCCTGAGGGTCCCTTGACCTGGCGCAATATTTTTTTAGCTTTTTGTTGAGGCGGGACGCCATCATGTCCACCTGTGGCAGTTCCCAGTGATTTACAATCTGTGTGAAGACTTCTTGATGAAGTCCCCACTCACCCGGGTGGAGGTCGTGCCTGCTGAGGAAGTCTGCTTCCCAGTTGTCCGGAATGAACACTGCTGACAGTGCTAGCACGTGATTCTCTGCCCATCGAAGAATCCTTGTGGCTTCTGCCATTGCCATCCTGCTTCTCGTGCCGCCCTGGCGGTTTACATGGGCGACCGCCGTGATGTTGTCTGACTGAATCAGTACTGGGTGGTTTTGAAGCAGGGGCTCTGCTTGACTCAGGGCGTTGTAAATGGCCCTTAGTTCCAGTATATTTATGTGTAGTGAAGTCTCCAGACTTGACCACTGTCCTTGGAAGTTTCTTCCCTGAGTGACTGCCCCCCATCCTCGTAGGCTTGCATCCGTGGTCACCAGGACCCAGTCCTGTATGCCGAACCTGCGGCCCTCGAGAAGATGAGCACTCTGCAGCCACCACAGCAGAGACACCCTGGCCCTTGGGGACAGGGTGATCAAAAGATGCATCTGAAGATGCGATCCGGACCATTTGTCCAACAGATCCCACTGAAAGATCCTTGCATGGAACCTGCCGAAGGGAATTGCTTCGTAAGAAGCCACCATCTTTCCCAGGACTCGCGTGCAGTGATGCACCGACACCTGTTTTAGTTTCAGGAGGTCCCTGACCAGAGATGACAATTCCTGGGCCTTCTCCACCGGGAGAAACACCTTCTTCTGTTCTGTGTCCAGAATCATGCCCAGGTAAAGCTGACGCGTCGCAGGAATCAGCTGCGACTTTGGGATATTCAGAATCCAGCCGTGCTGTTGCAACATTTCCTGAGAGAGTGCTACGCTGACCAACAACTCCTCTCTGGACCTCGCCTTTATGAGGAGATCGTCCAAGTTCGGGATAATTAGAACTCCCTTCTTCCGAAGGAGTATCATCATTTCGGCCATTACCTTGGTAAATATTCTCGGTGCCGTGGAGAGACCAAACGGCAACGTCTGGAATTGGTAATGACAGTCCTGTACCACAAACCTGAGGTATTCCTGGTGAGGTGGGTAAATGGGGACATGCAAGTAAGCATCCTTGATGTCAAGCGACACCATAAAACCCCCCTCTTCCAGGCTTGCAATAACCGCCCTGAGCGATTCCATTTTGAACTTGAACTTCTTTATATAAGTGTTCAAGGATTTTAAATTCAGAATGGGTCTCACCGAACCGTCCGGTTTCGGTACCACAAACATTGTGGAATAGTAACCCCTTCCCTGTTGAAGGAGGGGGACCTTGATTATCACCTGCTGGAGGTACAGCTTGTGAATTGCCGCCAGTACTACCTCCCTTTCCCTGGGAGCAGCTGGCAAGGCTGATTTAAGGTAACGGCGAGGGGGAGTCGCCTCGAACTCCAGTTTGTATCCCTGAGATACAATTTGTACAGCCCAGAGATCCACCTGTGAGCGAACCCACTGGTTGCTGAAGTTTCGGAGACTTAGTGGAAGCAGGGGAGGATTTTTGTTCCTGGGAACTGGCTGCCTGGTGCAGCTTCTTTCCTCTACCCTTGCCTCTGACCCGCTTGACTTTCTGAGGCCGAAAGGACTGCATTTGATAATACGGTGCTTTCTTAGGCTGTGAGGGAACCTGAGGTAAAAAAGTCGACTTCCCAGCAGTTGCTGTGGATACGAGGTCCGATAGACCGTCCCAAAACAATTCCTCACCCTTATAAGGCAAAACCTCCATGTGTTTTTTAGAATCAGCATCACCTGTCCACTGCCGAATCCATAATACTCTCCTGGCAGAAATGGACATTGCATTAATTCTAGATGCCAGCAGGCAAATGTCCCTCTGGGCATCCCGCATATATAAGACGACGTCTTTTATATGTTCGAGGGTTAGCAAAACAGTATCCCTGTCGAGGGAATCAATGTCGTCTGACAGGGAATCAGTCCATGCTGCTGCAGCACTACACATCCAGGCTGAAGCAATAGCAGGTGTCAGTAGAGTACCAGAGTGTGTATACACAGACTTCAGGATAGCTTCCTGCTTTCTATCCGCAGGCTCCTTTAGGGCGGCCGTATCCTGAGACAGCAGTGCCACCCTTTTAGATAAGCGTGTTAGCGCCTTGTCCACCCTAGGGAAAGGGTACGCCATCAGTAACCTCTTAGAAATCACTAGTTTCTTATCAGGGGAACTCCGCGCTTCTTCACACAATTAATTTAATTCATCAGATGGGGGAAAAGTCACTGGCTGCTTTTTCTCCCCAAACATAATACCCCTCTTGGTGGTAACCGGGTTAATGTCAGAAATGTGCAATACATCTTTCATTGCAGTAATCATGCATCGGATGGCTTTTGTAGACTGTACATTTGTCTCATCCTCATCTACACTGGAGTCAGACTCCGTGTCGACATCTGTGTCTACTATCTGAGCTAGCGGGCGTTTATGAGCCCCTGACGGCTTCTGAGTCGCCTGGGCAGGCGCGGGCTGAGACCCCGGCTGTCCCAAGGCTGCTGCGTCATCGAACCTTTTATGTAAGGAGTTGACACTGTCGGTTAAGACCTTCCACATATCCAACCAATCAGGTGTCGGCCCCGTCGGGGGCGACACCACACTTATCTGCCCCTGCTCCGCCTCCACGTAACCCTCCTCATCCAACATGTCGACACAGCCGTACCGACACACCGCACACACACAGGGAATGCTCAGACTGAGGACAGGACCCCACAAAGCCCTTTGGGGAGACAGAGAGAGAGTATGCCAGCACACACCACAGCGCTATATAACACAGGGATTTACACTATAAAAAGTGATTTACCCAATAGCTGCTTAAATATCTTATTTGCGCCTAAATTTATGTGCCCCCCCTCTCTTTTTTACCCTTCTTGTATCAGGATACTGCAGGGGAGAGCCTGGGGAGCTGCTTCCAGCGGAGCTGTGAAGGGAAAATGGCGCTGGTGTGCTGAGGAAGAAGGCCCCGCCCCCTCAGCGGCGGGCTTCTGTCCCGCGTTTATGTAACTTAATGGTGGGGTTTTTTACACATATACAGTTTTCAGACTGTATTATGTGTATTTTAAGTGCCAAAAGGTATTATAATTGCTGCCCAGGGCGCCCCCCCCCCAGCGCCCTGCACCGTACAGTGACCGGAGTGTGTGGTGTGCTGTGGGAGCAATGGCGCACAGCTGCGGTGCTGTGCGCTACCTTAATGAAGACAGGAGTCTTATGCCGCCGATTTCATCGCTTCTCTTCTGTCTTCTGGCTCTGCAAGGGGGACGGCGGCGCGGCTCCGGGAACGGACGATCGAGGTCAGGCCCTGTGTTCGAACCCTCTGGAGCTAATGGTGTCCAGTAGCCTAAGAAGCACAAGCTAGCTGCAAGCAGGTAGGTTTGCTTCTCTCCCCTCAGTCCCACGTAGCAGTGAGTCTGTTGCCAGCAGATCTCACTGAAAATAAAAAACCTAACAAATACTTTCTTTTCTAGCAAGCTCAGGAGAGCCCACTAGGAGCACCCAGCTCTGGCCGGGCACAAATTCTAACTGAGGTCTGGAGGAGGGGCATAGAGGGAAGAGCCAGTGCACACCAGATAGTACCTAATCTTTCTTTTAGAGTGCCCTGTCTCCTGCGGAACCCGTCTATTCCCCATGGTCCTTACGGAGTTCCCAGCATCCACTAGGACGTCAGAGAAAAGTAGTTTTCATATACAATTCATATATACAGATGTGTCCTGTTACAGCCTTGCTGCATAGCATACACAGCGCAGCAGCACGCACCCCTGATCCATTCTTTTCTATAAGAAAGCAGCAGCTGCAAATGGATCACAGCCTCCCACGGCATAGCGCATCACGGGATCAAACACTGCAAGGAAGTAGCAAGACACATCTGAAATAAAGGACAGTGTTTCAAATATAATGATATGTTGCGTGACTTTGTTCCATTTTCATACAATGTATAAATTCCTAAACTGAAATTTTTTAAAACATGGATTGAAAATATAGGAATTTAATGCCTACCGGTAATTCCTTTTCTCGTAGTCCGTAGTGGATACTGGGGAATAGGATATTACCATGGGGTATAGATCGGGTCCACTGGAGCATGGCACTTTAAGAAATCAATAGTGTGTGCTGACTCCTCCCCTCTATGCGCCTCCTAGCAGACTCAGTCTAGGAAACTGTGCTCAAGGAGACGGACACACTTTGAGAGAAGGATATAACACATGAAGCGGTGAGGTAACGAACCAACACACAAATAATAATATAGCAGAGCTAACCAGAACAGAGGAAAGCAACGCTAACAGTAGAAGGACAGCAACGCTAACCAAACATGGAACACGGAAGCAACAGCAAACCCATCCAATAATACAACAAGGTAAGCAGGAAAATGAAGCACAGAGGCGGGCGCCCAGTATCCACTACGGACTACGAGATAAGGAATTACCGTTCGGTATTAAATTCCTATTTTCTATATCGTCCTAGTAGATACTGGGGAATAGGATATTACCATGGGGACGTCCCAAAGCTCCCAGAACAGGTGGGAGAGTGCGGAGACCCCTGCAAAACCACCTGACCAAACTGAAGGTCATCTTTGGCCAAGGTGTCAAACCTGCAGAACTTAACAAAAGTGTTCACACCAGACAAAGTTGCAGCACAGCACAACTGTAAGGCCGAGTCGCCCAGCAAGAACCCACCGGCCTCGTGGAGTGGGCCTGAACTGAACTCGGCAGCGGCAGAGCAGCCGAAGTTTAGGCTTGTTGGATAGTCAATTTGAGCCAACGAGCCAATGGACTGCTTGGAGGCAGGACGACCAATTTTCATAGCAGTCCTTTTGATGTAAATCCTCAAAGCCCTCACAACATCCAGGGACTTTGGAGAAACTGAAGTGTCGTAAAAGACCAGACTCACAATTGGTTGATTTACATGAAAGGATGATACCACTTTCGGCAAAAACTGTGGGCGAGTTCTGAGCTCCGCCCTATCCTCATGAAACACTAAGTATGGGCTCTTACAGGACAATGCACCCAATTCCGACACTCACCGAGCCGAAGCCAGTAACATAACAGTCTTCGACGTCAGGTATTTTAAGTCAACCTTATGCAAGGGTTCAAAACAATCCGACTGGTGAAAGGTCAACACCACATTGAGGTCCCACAGAGCAGTAAGAGGAACACAGGGTGGCTGAATGTGCAACACCCCCCGTAAGAAAGGTCTGTACTTCAGGAAGTACCGCCAGTTGTTTCTGGAAGAAGATAGAGAGAGACGAACACTGAACCTTGACGGAGTCTAATCGTAGGTCCTTATCCACTCCTGCTTGCATGAACAGTAGAAACCGTCCCAGACGAAATTCCACAGGAGAACATTTTCGACCCTCACACCAAGAAATCTATTTCTTCCAGATACAGTGGTAATGTTTAGAGGTAACCACCTTATGGACCTGAACCATAGTGGAAACCACCTTGGATGGAAGACCCTTCCTGGTTAAAATTTCCCTCTCAACTTCCAGGCCGTCAAACTTCGCTGCTGTAAGTCTGGATAGACAAACGGTCCTTGCTGAAGGTGGTCCTTGAGAAGTGGCAGAGGCCAGGGTTCTTCCAACGACAGGGTCAGGAGGTCCGCATATCAGGCCCGTCGAGGCCAATCCGGGGCAATGAGAACTGCCTGAAAACCTTCCTTTTTGAGTCTTTTGAGAACTGGAGGAAACAGGTAAATGAACTGGTAAGTCCATGGCATCGTCAGAGCGTCTACCGCAACCGCATGCGGTTCCCTCGTTCTGGAGCAGTAACGACGGAGCTTCTTGTTGAGACGAGAATCCATCCGGTCTATCTGTGGACAACCCCACAAGTTGTTGAAACACCTGAGGGTGGAGGCCCCATTCCCCTGGATGGAGGTCGTGCTTGCTTAGGAAGTCCGCTTCCCAGCTGTCCACTCCTGGAATGTAAATGGCTGAGATGGCCCTTGCATTGGTTTCCGGCCAGAGGAGTATTCTTGACCCTTCTCGCATTGTGGCCCTGCTTCTGGTTCCTCCCTGCCGGTTGATGTACACTACTGCCGTGGCGTTGTCCAACTGCACCTGGATGGCCTGACTCCGAAGGAGGGATGAGGCCTGTATTAGAGCATTGTAAATTGCCCTGAGTTCCAGGATGTTAATTGGAAGAGCAGATTCCTGAAAGGACCACAACCCCTGGAACTGCGCTCCTTGAGTCACAGCCCCCCAACCCCAGAGGCTGGCATCTGTTGTCAACAGCGTCCATGACTGGATACTGAAACTCCGGCCCTCCACCAGATGGGGAACTTGTAGCCATCATAGCAGGGATATCTGTGCTTTCGGTGACATGGTTATATGCTGATGCATGTGAGATCCCGACTATTTGTCCAACAAATCCAGTTGAAACAGTCGCGCATGGAACCTGCCGTACTGTATCGCCTCGTAGGAGGCCACCATCTTGCCCAGCAAGCGGATGCAAAGATGAATTGAGACCACGCGAGGTTTCAGCACCGACCGGACCATAGACTGAATAGTCAAGGCCTTGTCCATAGGAAGGTAAACCTTCTGAGACACCATGATCATACCCAGGAACTTACTTCTCCGAGACGGTTCCAAGTGAGATTTCTGGAAATTTAGTATCCATCTGTGATCCATAAGCAAACGGGTAGTCAAGTCGATACTGTGCAGTAGCTGTTCCCTGGACACCGCCTTTATCAGGAGATCATCCAGGTACGGAATGATTTGGACACCCCTCATGTGCAGTTGTAGCATCATTTCTGCCATGACCTTTGTGAATACCCTTGGGGCTGTGGAGAGACCGAAGGGTAAGGCCTGAAATTGGTAATGCTGGTCCAGAATTGCGAACCTGAAGAACGCTTGGTGAGGGCGCCAAATTAGGATATGTAGGTATGCATCCTTTATATCCAGGGACACCAGAAACTCCCCCTCCTCCAGATTCACTATAACTGCTCTTAGAGATTCCATCTTGAATTTGAACACCCGAAGATACAGGTTCAGGGATTTGAGGTTCAAGATCGGTCATACAGAGCCGTCCGGATTCTGAACCACAAAGAGACTTTAGTAAAACCCCTTTGTGTGCAGCTGAGGAGGCAATGGAACAGTAACCCCTGTAGAAAGCAGCTTTTGCACTGCCTGCTGTAAGGAAACCCTTGCTTCCTGTGAAGCTGGTAAGCCTGACCTGAAGAATCTGAGAGGAGGAAGTTCCTGGAATTCAGCCGGTATCCTTGGGATATGAGGTTCCTCACCTAAACCCGGCAGGACTCTGTCCATATGTGGGCGAAGTGTTGAAGGCGAGCACCTACCTGAAAGTCGTGTTGCTGCTAGGGCCTACCATCACGCGGAGGGCTTCGTGGAAGAGGATCCTGAGGCCTGGTCCAGAAGCTGCTGGTTCACGGGACTTACCACGAGATCCTCTAGCAGCATTGGAGGCTCTTGTGGCTTTGCCTCTGAATCTGGCCATCCAAAAGGACTGCACTTAGGGTCTGGCAGGTGGCGGGGCAGACGGCAGATATGTAGGATTTACCTGCAGTTGCCCGAGATATCCACTTGTTCAGATCTTCCCCAAACAAGGCATCACCTGTAAAAGGAAGGTTTTCAACCTCTTTTTTAGAATCAGCATCTGCTGACAATGCACATAGCCAAAGGGCTCTGCGAGCCGATACTGCCATAGCAGTGGTACGGCCGTTAATGATACTAAGTTCCTTAACAGCCTCACTCAAAGTTTGCAGCATCTTGGATGTGTTGTAGTAATGTAACCAACTATCTCTTTTTAGGTAGTGTAAGAATCCCTTTCAGAATATCATCAGACCAGTTTACCATGGCTCTAGAAATCCAGCCGCATAGTATGGTAGGGTGTTGGGCTACACCTGCCGCAGTATAAATTGATTTAAGAGTGGTTTCAATTTTGTGATCAGCTGGGTCTTTAAGGGAAACAGCCCCTGATACAGGTAAAACAATCTTACGCGATAGCCTGGACACGGAAAAATCCACTGTCGGCAGGGTTTCCCAGACTCTCCTCTCCTCTGCAGGCAAAGGGAATGAATTTAACATCCGTTTAGGGGTAATTTTTTGTCAGGATTTATCCATGCTGCCTTAGCCAGGGAATCTAATTCTTTAGAAACCGGGAAGGTTGTAGAGGACTTTGGTTTCACATTAAAAAACAATTCCTCTGTCTGTTCTTCCTCTTTATCAGGGATATTGAGAACCTCTCTAATGGCATAAATCAGGGCAACAATACCCGGGGACAGGAAATTATCCTCGTCCACCTCAGCCTCTCCTTCATCAGACTCTGGCAGTTCAGAATCAGAGTCAGATTGTAAAATGTGAGGGAGAGTGCGTTTGTGAGAGACCAACAGGGGGGGCTGAAGAGCATGTCTGTGGTCGGTAGCAGCTACCATAAACGTGTTCATAGTTTGATTCAGGGTCTGTCTTTCTTGCTTATCCGTAGCTAACTATGAATTAATAATGGAAATCATAGTTTTAAATGATTCCATCCACTCAGGTTCCTGCACATTACTACCCTGTGAAGAAATTGAGGACCCCTGTGAGGAAGGTGTAAACCAAGCCTTGCATAAGGTACAAACAGACTTATTTGCAGACATGTTTGAGTAGAAACACACAGATTAGCATGAAAACAAAAGAGCAGTATTAAGTGAGATATGCGCACTAACCCAGTCTACCCTGACGGAAATGACACAGAGAATTGGAACAAGCAAACTACACCACAGACTGAGCAGCAGCCCGCTGGGTGTCCTTTAGGTGTAATTTTTCACACAGCAGTAGAACTGCTGATTATGAGCTCCCCCCTTCACTATAACCCCCTGGTACCAGTTACAGTGGGTCTTGGAGGAGCAGTCCCCACGTGTAGCCTGTATCAGCAGCAGGAAATGGCGCCGTTTCGCTACTGGTCCCGCTCTCTGGGAAGCCCCGCCCCCATAATGGCGCGCAGTCCCTGTATATTATTTATACTGTCCCACAATGCAGGCAGACTGGATGCCAACCAGTGCTGCCTGAAAGTAACAAAACTAAAAGAAATTTCTGAAGAAAACTCTCTGGAGAGCAAAAGAATACACCAGGCTCTTTGGGCACATTTTCTAAACCGAGTCTGCTAGGAGGGGCATAGAGGGGAGGAGCCAGCACACACTATTGATTTCTTAAAGTGCCAGGCTCAAGTGGACCCGATCTATACCCCATGGTAATATCCTATTCCCCAGTATCCACTAGGACGTTAAAGAAAAACTAATTTTAGTTTTTTAGATCCCAAAATCTAGGGCCTAGTAGTAATGGTAGGTGAGGAAGAGTTAGAGCTGTAACAATAGCATTTAGGGCATGTGTTATACAGGACAGTAATAACAGAAGGTAGCAGCAAGTTAAACAAATTAGTAATAAACGCAGGGGACGGGTGACACAAGAGTAATATAAGCATGAAAGGTAGGGGTGACAAACAATACTAATATCAGCATGTATGGCAGAAATGACAGACAAGACTAATAAAAACATGCACAGTTCAGCTGTCAATTACCGCCGCATGTGTACAAGCGGTCGGTCGACCGCCCGTACACACACAGCGACGCGCCAATCTATCGGTAGATAAATTGGCCGTCAGCTGTGCTGCGGGGCCGACGCGATATGTCTGTGAACGACGGAGTTCACAGACATATCGTCCGTACACACTATACGACGGATCTGCGATATATCGGCCGTTCAAGAGAACGGCTGATATATCAGCCAGTGTGTACCCACCTGTGGCAAATGGGACATTAATTTGTATCCAGCGATATAAGAATTGTATGTAATGTCTACGTGTATATTGTAATGGAGTTTGCGACACAAAATGGTTTCCAACCTGTCCTTTAAATGAACCCATAACTACATAGATATGGGAGTAGAGGACACTGATGTATAGTGGGAGAGTCAGAGGTTAGTTTATGGCTCTTACCTTATCTGAGAAGCTATAAACGACATTACAACAGGACAGGCCAAGAAACCTGACCTCTTGAAACTTAAAAGGAAGACAGTTGTTGAAAGTAAAACCAAATGAAATCTGGTTTGTTACTGCCCAGGTACCCAGCATTGAGAGAGTTAAAGAAAGGGTGGGGGGCCTGCAGCTATGAGGGGGCTATATCTGACACACACACCTCCACACAGAAGGCTAACTAAGGTTGAGTAAGTTAGGCTTCTGAAATTATTCTCTTTTTGTTTATTGAGACTGCTAGTAACCTGAATATCTTTTCTAAACTCCTTATATTCTTTGTAATCTTTTTACCCTTGTAAACCCGAAGATATCTCTTAATTATAATAAAAATATAATTAGATCTGACTGCTGTGTTCTTGAACCCAAGTCAAGCCAAGTGAAGTACGTTATCTATTGTTTTCATGAGATATTGAGATTGGTGATTACAGGTTAAGCTAAAGACACCTGCAACGTCGGTAATACGTTGAAAAGTCTTTGCTGGTGGCAGCGGAGATTCGCACAGCGCTGGCGCAACTCTCGGATTGGTGTATCCGGAGAGTGGGGCGGCCGGGGTCCGTGACACCACCTTTACACTGATTTAACCATAAATATTTACATTGGCTGAGTTTAGATGGTTGGTTTAGTTTGATACTGACCTGTCGCCAGGTAAATATTTTTTAAACTGAAAATAGGATTTGAATTACCTACCGGTAAATCCTCGTAGTCCGTAGAGGATGCTGGGATCCACATTAGTACCATGGGGTATAGATGGGTCCACTAGGAGCCTCTGGCACTTTAAGAGTTTGAGAGTGTGGGCTGGCTCCTTCCTCTATGCCCCTCCTACCAGACTCTAGAAACTGTGCCCGAGGAGACGGACAACTTCGAGAGAAGGATTTTACACAGATAGCGGCGAGATTCACACCAACTCACACATACAAGGCAAACCAAGGGAACCAGCTTGAAAACTCAGCAACGGCTGAACAAGATTACTGTATATACTCGAATATAAGCCGACTTTTTCAGCACTTTTTTTTGTGCTGAAAAAGCCCGCTCGGCTTATACCCGAGTCAGTGGGAAGGAGGGACACGGAGGGCACAGTGCGTGCCTCTTCTGTGTCCCTCCTGCGTCTCCAGCGGCAGCGGCGGGTTTATTAAATTAAGTACCCGTTCATGAGCTCTGATTGGCTCACGAACCAGCACTTCATTTAACACACACATGCCGCTGCCGCCGGAGACGCAGGAGGGACACAGGAAAGGCGCGCGCTGTGCCCTATGTGTCCCTCCTTCACAAAAGAGCGCAGGAGCGGCGGAGGGTAAATTGTAACTGGCACTGGGGGGAGCATATTTGGCACTTGGGGGGTGGCATATGTGGCATTGAGGGGGCATATCTGGCACTGTGGAGGCATATCTGGCACTGTGGGGGCATATCTGGCACTGTGGGGGCATATCTGGCAGTATGAGGGCATATCTGGCGCTGTGAGGGCATATCTGGCAGTATGAGGGCATATCTGGCACTGTGGGGGCATATCTGGCACTGTGGGGGCATATCTGGCAGTATGGGGGCATATCTGGCACTGTGGGGACATATCTGGCACTATGAGGGCATATCTGGCACTATGAGGGCATATCTGGCACTATGAGGGCATATCTGGCACTATGAGGGCATATCTGGCACTATGAGGGCATATCTGGCACTGTGGGGGCATATCTGGCACTGTGGGGGCATATCTGGCACTGTGGGGGCATATCTGGCACTGTGGGGACATATCTGGCAGTATGAGGGGTGTGTACAGCTAGAGCTGCATTTCCCACCCTAGGCTTATACTCGAGTCAATAAGTTTTCCCAGGATTTTGTGGTAAAATTAGGTGCCTCGGCTTATATTCGGGTCAACTTATACTCGAGTATATACGGTACTTAACCAAGTAACAAAACAGTACTTAACCAAGAACTAAGCAGTACTAAACTAAGTAACCACTGCAGGATCAGGAAGCGCTGGGTGGGTCACCAGCATCCTCTACGGGCTACGAGAAAAGGATTTACCAGTAGGTAATTAAAATCCTATTTTCTCTTACACCCTAGAGGATGCTGGGGTCCACATTAGAACCATGGGGATGTACCCAAACTCCCAGTACGGGAGGGAGAGCGCGGAGGCTCCTGCAGAACTGATTGACAAAACTTCAGGTCCTCAGAGGCCAAAATATCGAACCTGTAAAACTTAGCAAACGTGTTCGACCCAGACCAAGTAGCTGCTCGGCAATGCTGTAAAGCCGAGACACCCCGGGCAGCCGCCCACGAAAAACCCACCTTACGGGTAGAGTGGGCCTTAACAGACAAAGAACACTGCAATCCTGCCATAGAATACGCATGCTGGATAGTAAACCTGATCCAGCGAGATATAATCTGCTTAGAAGCAGGACACCCAAGTTTCTTGGGATCATACAGGACAAACAGAGAGTCCGATTTCCTGTGACGAGCAGTGCTCTTCACATAGATTTTTAGAGCCCTTACAACATCCAAGGACTTTGATGAAATTGAGGAGTCAGTAGCCACTGGCACCACAATAGGTTGGTTGATATGAAATGCCGACACAACCTTCGGGAGGAACTGCTGACGTGTCCAGAGCTCAGCTCTATCTTCATGGAAGACCAAGTAGGGGCTTTTACAAGACAAAGCCCCCAACTCCGACACACGTCTAGCAGAGGCTAAGGCCAACAAAGTGACAGCCTTCCACGTGAACAACTTGACCTCAACCTCCTGTAGAGGCTCGAACCAATCCGATTGGAGGAACTGTAACACCACGTTAAGATCCCAGGATGCCGTAGGCGGCACAAAGGGAGGCTGGATATGCAGAACCCCTTTCAAGAAAGTCTGAACCTCAGGGAGGGAAGCCAGCTGTTTCTAGAAGAAAATGGATAAGGCTGAAATCTGGACCTTCATGGATCCCAACCTCAGGCCCGTCCACATCTGCTTGCAGGAAGAGGAGAAACCGTCCCAGTTGAAACTCCACCGTAGGAAACTTTTCACCAAGAGACATACTTTTTCCAAATGCGATGGTAATGTTTAGACATTACTCCTTTCCTAGACTGAATCAGGGTAGGAATAACCTTGCTTGGAATGCCCTTTCGAGCTAATTTCTGGCATTCAACTACCATGCCGTCAAACGTAGCTGTGGTAAGTCTTGATAAGCGAGCAGCCCCTGTTGCAGTAGGTCCTCCCAAAAAAGGAAAAGGCCTCGGATCTTCCAGCAGAAGACTCAGAAGATCAGCGTACCAAGCCCTTCTTGGACAGTCCGGAGCAATGAGGATTGTCTGAACTCTTGTTCTCCTTATGAGTTTCAGAACTCTTCGAATGAGTGGAAGTGGAGGAAACACGTACACCAACTAGAACATCCACGGAGTCACTAGGGCGTCCACTGCCACGGCTTGCGGGTCTCTTGACCTGGAACAATACCTCCGAAGCTTCTTGTTGAGACGGGAGGCCATCATGTCTATTTGAGGTACACCCCAAAGATCTGTCACCTCCGTGAAGACCTCCGGACAGAGTCCCCACTCTCCTGGATGGAGATCGTGTCTGCTGAGTAAGTCCGCTTCCCAGTTGTCTACTCCCAGAATGAAGATTGCTGACAGTGCCACAGCATGCTTTTCTGCCCAGAGGATGATTCTTGTTACCTCCGACATTGCTGCTCTGCTCTTTGTTCCGCCCTGTTGGTTTATGTAGGCCTCCGTCGTTACATTGTCCGACTGCACTTGAATGTCTCGATCTCGCAGAAGGTGAGCCGCTTGGAGAAGACCGTTGTAGACGGATCTTAGTTCCAGAATGTTTATTTGAAGACTGGATTCCAGGCTTGATCACCTTCCTTAGAATGTTTCCCCTTGAGTGACTGCACCCCAGCCCCGGAGACTTGCATCTGTGGTAAGAAGGACCCAGTCCTGAATCTCGAACCTGCAGCCCTCCAGAAGGTGAGGCATTTGGAGCCACCAGAGGAGTTAAATCCTGGCTTTCGGCGACAGACGTATCCTCTGGTGCATGTGTAGGTGAGAACCTGACCATTTGTCTAGGAGATCCAGTTGGAAGGACCGAGCATGAAACCTTCAGTACTGCAGAGCCTCGTAGGAGTCAACCATCTTCCCCAGAAGGCGAATGCACTGATGAACCGATACAGGGGCTGGCTTCAGGACATCCCAGAACATTGTTTGAATCACGAACGCTTTCTCCTCTGGCAGAAACACCCTCTGCACTTCCGTGTCGAGAATCATCCCCAGAAAAGACAATCTCCTTGTCGGCTCCAAATGTGACTTTGGAAGGTTCAGGATCCAACCGTGTTACCGGTAAGTCATGATAACAATGGACTGCAACAACGTCTCCCGGGCGATGCCTTTATCAGCAGAACGTCCATATATGGGATTATGTTCACCTCCTGTCTGCGGAGGAGAACCATCATCTCGGCCATCACCTTGGTGAACACCCTCGGTGCTGTGGAGAGGGCGAATGGCAGGGCCTGAAATTGACAAGTGACTGGCTAACAGTGCAAATCTGAGATAAGCCTGGTGTGGCGGCCAAATCGGAATGTGGAGGTACGCATCCTTGATATTCAGGGATACCAGGAACTCTCCCTCCTCCAGACCTGAAATCACTGCTCTGAGAGACTCCATTTTGAATTTGAACACCCTCAGGTAAGGGTCCAACGTTTACAAGTTCAAAATTGGTCTGACCAAACCATCAGGTTTCGGTACCACAAAAAGGTTTAAATAATAATAACCCTTGTTTTGCATATGAGGTGGAACTGGGACAATGACCTGTGACTTTTCCAATTTTTGGATGGCTTCCCGTAGGACATTTCTGTCTGTCAGCAAAGCTGGCAAGCTTGATTTGAAGAATCGGTGAGGCGGGAATTTTTGAAACTCCAGTCTGTACCCCTGGGACACAATATCCTGTACTCAGGGATCCAGGCCAGATGACACCCAGACGTGTCTGAAACGTCTCAGTCTCGCACCCACCAGCCCGTCCTCCAGGCTGTGCGGTCCACCATCATGCTGAGGATTTGAGAGACCAGAAGCAGGTTTCTGGTCCTGGGAGCCTGCGGGTGCAGGCTTTTTTGGATTTTGCACGACCTCCTCTAAAGAAAGTGGTAGGAGGCTTGGACTTTTTTGCCTTAGCGGTCCGAAAGGACTGCGACTCAGCTGAAGAAAATGGTTTCTTCGTAGAAGGTGTAGCAGAGGGAAGGAAAGGTGACTTACCCGCGGTTGCTGTGTAAATCCACAAATCCAACGCTTCCCCAAAAAGAGCCTGACCTGTATAGGGTAGGTTCTCCACACTTCTCCTGGATTCCGCGTCTGCAGACCATTGGCGTAGCCAGAGTCCCCTGCGAGCTGAGACCGACATGGAAGATATTCGTGCAATCAGCGTAGCCAGGTCCTTCATGGATTCCACCATGAACCCCGCAGAATCCTGTATGTTACGTAGAAACAATTCAATGTCACTTCTATCCATTGTATCCAAGTTCTCTAGTAATATGCCTGACCACTTTACAATGGCTTTAAAAATCCATGCACAGGCAATAGTGGGCCTTAACGCCACTCCTGAAGCAGTGTATATGGAGTTGAGCATAGTGTCAATTTTACGATCAGCCGGTTCTTTTAACGCGGTAGATCCTGGGACACGTAAAACCACCTTTTTAGACAGTCTGGAGACAGATGCGTCAACTATGGGTGGGTTTTCCCATTTTTTCCTATCCTCCTCAGGGAAGGGAAAAGCAATCAGAACCCTTTTTGGGATTTGGAATTTTTTCTCCGGATTTTCCCAGGATTTTTCAAATATAGCGTTTAATTCTTTAGACGCAGGGAAGGTTAGCGAGGCTTTCTTATTGTCAGTGAAGTAATCCTCCTCAATCTGCTCAGGTGGCGTGTCATTAATGTTTAACACATCGCTAATGGCCTCAATCATGAGCTGCACCCCCTTTTCAAGGAATGCCGCTCCCCTCAGCACATCCCCATCACCGTCTGTAGTATCAGAATCGGTATCCGTGTCATCTTGCATAATCTGGGCAAGTGCACGTTTCTGTGGGAACATACTATGGGATTTTGCAGGAATAGGAATAGAACCTGACCAAACTGCCATAGAGTTCTTTAACACCCAAGTTTCAGTCTCAGTATGAGCTACCCTGGTAGAGATCTGAAAGATCATCCCCTTAATAGAGGACAACCACTCAGGCTCATCAATTGGGATCCAAGACAAGACATTACATTCCTGTGTACATGGAATAGATTCCTACTGAGAGGAAATATCCTCTGCAGCATATGACACAGAGTCTCTAGACATTGCTATGTGAGAAAACAAACACCCACACACACACACACACAGGGAAATGTCAGACACAGTTTCCCCCCCAAGTATGCCACAGAGAGACACAGAGATTGGAGCCAACCCTCACACAGCGCTTTCTGAGGTAGATATAAAGCAACTACCTAGCGCTTACTGCGTACCTTAATAGAGTACACAGTATTTACACAGCCCCCCCCCCCCCCCCCCCCGCCTTCTACAACTCCCTGGTACTGCACAGGATAGCTGGAGTTGCTTGGAGGGACAGCTCTTCCTGTCAGCGTCTCTGTATAGGACCTGCAGGCAGGAAAATGGCGCTGAACGCTGCTGGGTCCGCTCTGTTGCCAGCAGCCTCCCTGTGCCTAACTTAACTCTTAGAAAAATAATAAAACTAAAGAAGCTCTAGGAGCTGCCCCAGCTGTGACTGGCACATTTTCTAAACTAAGTCTGGTAGGAGGGGGATAGAGGGAGGAGCCAGCCCACACTCTCAAACTCTTAAAGTGCCAGCGCCTCCTAGTGGACCTATCTATACCCCATGGTACTAATGTGGACCCCAGCATCCTCTAGGACGTAAGAGAAAAAGCCTAGGATGTTCTGTCTGTGGTATGGTCATTTTATTAATCTTGGTGTGTATTGTATTTTGGGAATTTAATGTTGGAGGGGGGGGCATATACTATGTTTAGGTGACTTTATGATGGGGGGCATGAACTGTGCTTATGATGATGTGGAGGGGGGTGTACTGTATTTTATGGATTTGATTATGTGGGGGTATGCTTTGGGTATTTGTATAGTAGCAGTGACAAATCTAATAATAAGCATGGAAGTGAGAACTGAATAACAAGACTAATATAGAGATTGAGAGGAGGAGTGGAAAACAAGACTAATAGTGGAGGAGTGATACAGGAGTACTAATAGTAGGCAGAGGAAGAGTGATAGAGAGCAGTAATAATATGAGGTATGGTATGGTGAGAAGCGATAAAGATGAACAACAATGTCTGGTAGAGGGGAGCATTTATAGAGCATACTGCATGTAGGGTATAGGCGATAAAGTAAAATATAAGAAAAGTCATACACATCGATAATGCTAGCAGTTATTGGAGAGCCAATAGAATAAATTAACGTGCACTGACAGAACAGTGCTTTTACTTACTCTCACACAAAAACTTATTTATAAACAGAAATATATAAAATATCACACATTCCATATATGTAAGTTTTTCTTCCCCACAAGTCAAAGTGATAGACTATTTCTGAAACCTGCTGGTAACATACTCTGCATTATGATGAACAGTGTCTAACTATAAGTGGATTAAACACTGCTGCATATATTATTTGAAAATATGTCTAACAAGTAGCTTCATTATCTTCTGCCTTTTCACAAATCCTTGTGATCTACAAACGCTACATTTTCCTCTTTTAATTTTACCAACAGCTGGGAAGGGTGAGCTCCCAATCCATTCTTAGCGCTCACATCGTGTCACAGACCTCCTCTCTCTCCTCATTGTATTTCCTGCATAACAGAGGAAAGGCCCTTCTTCTAAAGATCAATTCATATTTCCATAATCCATGCTTGTGTCTCTCCCCAGGGTGGTGGGTGTCCCTCGTGTCTCTGGCTACGTTCTACAACTGTCAATAAGTCCTGGTAACAATGGGATTTAGACAAAGGGGCTTTTGCAGACAAAAGAGTCTGATGGGGGGTGCGGGAGGAGTATGCCGATGCCATATGCTGGTTTGATTTCTAAAACACCCTCCAGGTAATAGAAATACTATTTCTTCATCCTAATCCCCAACCTGCACTTTTAACCCCTCTGTTTAGCAAAGACTATTTACATGCAATTCATTTTTAAAGGATTAAATACATTTGGCTAGACTCCAAATAACACTGACCTGATCATTTTAATTAGCACAATACATTTATAAGTTTGGATCAAATCAGTAATTCTGCTTTTAACAATACATGGTGACAGACTGGTTGGAAATAGAATGTGAACAGAAGCAGGTATAATCTAGGTAACAGTAAAGAGCTAATGCAGATATCTATGTTTAAAAGAGGAGATAAAATGACAACAAAACCATGAGTGGTATTTCAATCTGAAGGCAGCCATTGGACTACAATATGCAGCAGCATTCTTATACTTGCTGGCAGGTGACCCCTGGATATGCGCTACTGAAACTAAATACTTGCATGAAAGCACCATCACCTCAGCAATCACAACATCTACAAGCAGCTCAGATGTTAGGAAGTTAAGGGGGGTACACACGGAGAGATCAGTGCTTAACTTCTAAGCAATCTGACTAGATTGCTTAGAAGTTAAGCACTGATCTCTCCGTGTGTACCCCCCCCCCCCCCCCCCCCCACAGCGATAGCGATGCACGGTCCCGTGGCCCCTTAAAGCCAGTACTGACGGCGGAGATGTGTGTTGAGCGATCTATCAGTGACCGCTCAGCACACATCTCTCCCCCCACTCAGCACAGCGCGATGTGTGCTGAGCGAGGGGGGATGGGTGCGCTCATTTCACCCAACGGGTGAAATGAGTGATGTGCTAGATTGAGCCTGCATGCATGCAGGCCAATCTAGTCAGGTTGCTTAGAATTTAAGCACTGATCTCTCCGTGTTTACCCACCTTTAGATGGAAAATTAGGAAAATAAGAATTTACTCACCGGTAATTCTATTTCTCGTAGTCCGTAGTGGATGCTGGGTACTCCGTAAGGACCATGGGGAATAGACGGGCTCCGCAGGAGACTGGGCACTCTTTAAAGAAAGATTAGGTACTACATCTGGTGTGCACTGGCTCCTCCCTCTATGCCCCTCCTCCAGACCTCAGTTAGGGAAACTGTGCCCAGAAGAGCTGACATTACTAGGAAAGGATTTGGAATCCAGGGTAAGACTCATACCAGCCACACCAATCACACCGTACAACTTGTGATAACTATACCCAGTTAACAGTATGAACAATAGCTGAGCCTCATTCAACAGATGTCTCAGAACAATAACCCTATAGTTAAGCAATAACTATATACAAGTATTGCAGAAGTCCGCACTTGGGACGGGCTCCCAGCATCCACTACGGACTACGAGAAATAGAATTACCGGTGAGTAAATTCTTATTTTCTCTGACGTCCTAGTGGATGCTGGGTACTCCGTAAGGACCATGGGGATTATACCAAAGCTCCCAAACGGGCGGGAGAGTGCGGATGACTCTGTAGCACCGAATGAGCAAACTCAAGGTCCTCCTCAGCCAGGGTATCAAACTTGTAGAATTTTGCAAACGTGTTTGACCCCGACCAGGTAGCAGCTCGGCCAAGTTGTAAAGCCGAGACCCCTCGGGCAGCCGCCCAAGAAGAGCCCACCTTCCTCGTGGAATGGGCTTTGACTGATTTAGGATGCGGCAGTCCAGCCGCAGAATGTGCAAGTTGAATCGTGCTACAGATCCAGCGAGCAATAGTCTGCTTTTAGAAGCAGGAGCACCCAGCTTGTTGGGTGCATGCAGGATAAACAGCGAGTCAGTTTTTCTGACTCTAGCCGTCCTGGAAACATAGATTTTCAGGGCCCGGACTACGTCCAGCAACTTGGAATCCTCCAAGTCCCGAGTAGCCGCAGGCACCACAATAGGTTGGTTCAAATGAAACGCTGATACCACCTTAGGGAGAAATTGGGTACGAGTCCTCAATTCTGCCCTGTCCATATGAAAGATCAGATAAGGGCTTTTACATGACAAAGCCGCCAATTCTGACACACGCCTAGCCGAAGCCAAGGCCAAAAGCATGACCACTTTCCACGTGAGATACTTCAACTCCACGGTCTGAAGTGGCTCAAAACAATGTGATTTTAGGAAATCCAACACTACGTTGAGATCCCAAGGTGCCACTGGAGGCACAAAAAAGGGGCTGAATATGCAGCACTCCCTTAACAACGTCTGAACTTCAGGCAGCGTCTTTCCTAGCCTTTAACAGCGTAGGAATCACTTCATCTGGAACGCCCTTTTCCGTTAGGATCCGGCGTTCAACCGCCAAGCCTTCAAACGCAGCCGCGGTAAGTCTTGGAACAGACAGGGCCCCAGCAGTAACAGGTCCTGTCTGAGAGACAGAGGCAATGGGTCCTCCGAGATCATTTCTTGTAGTTCTGGGTACCAAGTTCTTCTTGGCCAAACCGGAACTACGAGTATAGTTCTTACTCCTTTCTTACTTACTATCCTCCGTACCTTGGGTATGAGAGGAAGAGGAGGGAACACATGAACCGACTGGTACACCCACGGTGTCACTAGTGCGTCCACAGCTATCGCCTGAGGGTCTCTTGACCTGGCGCAATACTTTTTTAGCTTTTTGTTTAGGTGGGACGCCATCATGTCCACCTGTGGCCGTTCCCAACGGTCTACAATCTGCGTGAAGACTTCTGGATGAAGTCCCCACTCTCCTGGGTGGAGGTCGTGCCTGCTGAGGAAGTCTGCTTCCTAGTTTTCCACACCCGGAATGAACACTGCTGACAGTGTTAGCACGTGATTCTCCGCCCATCGGAGAATCCTTGTGGCTTCTGCCAACGCCATCCTGCTTCTTGTGCCGCCTTGTCGGTTTACATGGGCGACAGCCGTGATGTTATCTGACTGAATCAGCACCGGCTGGTTTTGAAGCAGGGGTTCTGCTTGACTTAGGGCATTGTAAATGGCCCTTAGGTCCAGAATATTTATGTGTAGGGAAGTCTCCTGACTCGACCATTGTCCTTGGAAGTTTCTTCCCTGAGTGACTGCTCCCCAACCTCGGAGGCTTGCATCAGTGGTCACCAGGACCCAGTCCTGAATGCCGAATCTGCGGCCCTCGAGAAGATGAGCACTCTGCAGCCACCACAGCAGAGACACCCTGGCCCTCGGAGACAGGGTGATCAGCCGATGCATCTGAAGATGCGGTCCTCACTTGACTAACAGGTCCCACTGAAAGTTCCTTGCATGGAACCTGCCGAAGGGAATTGCTTCGTAAGAAGCTACCATCTTTCCCAGGACTCGCGTGCAATGATGCACCGACACCTGTTTTGGTTTCAGGAGGTCTCTGACCAGAGATGACAACTCCTTGGCCTTCTCCTCCGGGAGAAACACCTTCTTCTGTTCTGTGTCCAGAAACATGCCCAATATCAGCAGACGCGTCGTAGGAACCAGCTGCGACTTTGGGATATTCAGAATCCAGCCGTGCTGTTGTAGCACTTCCTGAGATAGTGCTACACCGATCAACAACTGCTCCTTGGACCTCGCCTTTATAAGGAGATCGTCCAAGTACGGGATAATTATAACTCCCTTCTTTCGAAGTAGTATCATCATTTCGGCCATTACCTTGGTACACACCCTCGGTGCCGTGGACAGACCCAACGGCAACGTCTGGAATTGGTAATGGCAGTTCTGTACCACAACCTTGAGGTACTCCTGGTGAGGTGGGTAAATGGGGACATGTAGGTAAGCATCCACGATGTCCAGTGACACCATAAAATCCCCCTCTTCCAGGCTTGCAATAACTGCCCTGAGCGATTCTATTTTGAACTTGAACTTCCTTATATAAGTGTTCAAGGATTTTAAGTTTAGAATGGGTCTCACCGAACCGTCTGGTTTCGGTATCACAAACATTGTGGAATAGTAACCTCGTCCCTGTTGAAGGAGAGGAACTTTGATTATCACCTGCTGGAGGTACAGCTTGTGAATTGCCGCCAGTACTACCTCCCTTTCCTTGGGAGTAGCAGGCAAGGCTGATTTGAGGTAACGGCGAGGGGGAGACGTCTCGAACTCCAGCTTGTATCCCTGAGATACCTGTAGAACCCAGAGATCCACCTGTGAGCGAACCCACTGGTCGCTGAAGTTCCGGAGACGGGCCCCCACCGCACCTGGCTCCACCTGTGAAGCCCCAGCGTCATGCGGTGGACTTAGTGGAAGCAGGGGAGGATATTTGTTCCTGGGAACTGGCTGTCTGGTGCAGCTTTTTCCCTCTACCCCTGCCTCTGGGCAGAAAGGACGCGCCTCTGACCCGCTTGCCTTTCTGAGGCCCAAAGGACTGTACTTGATAATACGGTGCTTTCTTAGGCTGTGAGGGAACCTGAGGTAAAAAAGTCGATTTCCCAGCTGTTGCTGTGGACACGAGGTCCGAGAGACCGTCCCCAAACAATTCCTCACCCTTATAAGGCAAAACTTCCATGTGCCTTTTAGAATCAGCATCACCTGTCCACTGCCGAGTCCATAATACTCTCCTGGCAGAAATGGACATTGCATTAATTCTAGATGCCAGCCGGCAAATATCCCTCTGTGCATCTCTCATATATAAGACTACGTCTTTAATATGCTCTATAGTTAGCAAAATAGTATCCCTGTCAAGGGAATCAATGTTATCTGACAGGGAATCAGACCATGCTGCTGCAGCACTACACATCCATGCTGAAGCAATAGCAGGTCTCAGTATAGTACCTGAGTGTGTATACACAGACTTCAGGATAGCCTCCTGCTTTCTATCTGCAGGCTCCTTTAAGGCGGCCGTATCCTGAGACGGCAGTGCCACCTTTTTTGATAAGCGTGTGAGCGCCTTGTCCACCCTAGGGGACGTCTCCCAGCGTAACCTATCCGTTGGCGGGAAAGGGTACGCCATTAGTAACCGCTTAGAAATCACTAGTTTCTTATCTGGGGAACACCACGCTTCTTCACACAATTCATTTAACTCATCAGATGGGGGAAAAGTCACTGGCTGCTTTTTCTCCCCAAACATAATACCCTTTTTTTGTGGTAACCCGGTTAATGTCAGAAATGTGCAACACATTTTTCATTGCCGTAATCATACATCGGATGGCCCTTGTGGATTGTACATTTGTCTCATCCTCGTCGACACTGGAGTCAGACTCCGTGTCGACATCTGTGTCTGCCGTCTGAGGTAGCGGGCGTTTTTGAGCCCCTGATGGCCTCTGAGACGTTTGGGCAGGCGCGGGCTGAGATGCCGGCTGTCCCAAAGCTGTTACGTCATCGAACCTTTTATGCAAGGAGTTGACACTGTCGGTTAATACCTTCCACATATCCATCCACTCTGGTGTCGGCCCCCCAGGGGGCGACATCACACTTATCGGCTCCTGCTCCGCCTCCACGTAAGCGTCCTCATCAAACATGGCGACACAGCCGTACCGACACACCGCACACACACACACAGGGAATGCTCTGACTGAGGACAGGACCCCACAAAGTCCTTTGGGGAGACAGAGAGAGAGTATGCCAGCACACACCACAGCGCTATATAACCAGGGATTTACACTAAAGTGAGTGATTTTTCCCTATAGCAGCTTATTATACACTGCAGGGGAGAGCCTGGGGAGCTGCCTTCCAGCGGAGCTGTGAAGAGAAAATGGCGCCCGTGTGCTGAGGAAGATAGCCCCGCCCCTTTCTCGGCTGACTTCTCCCGCTTTTTTATATGCTTTATGGCGGGGGATTATGCACATATACAGTATATTAGCTGTATTATGTGCTATTTAGCCATGTAAGGTACTCTAATTGCTGCCCAGGGTGCCCCCCCCAGCGCCCTGCACCCATCAGTGACCGGAGTGTGTGGTGTGCAGAGGGAGCAATGGCGCACAGCTGCAGTGCTGTACGCTACCTTAATGAAGACCGGAGTCTTCAGCCGCCGATTTTCAACTTCTCTTCGGTTCTTCTGGCTCTGCAAGGGGGACGGCGGCGCGGCTCCGGGACAGGACGACCGAGGACTGGGCCTGTGTTCGATCCCTCTGGAGCTAATGGTGTCCAGTAGCCTAAGAAGCCCAAGCTAGCTGCAAGCAGGTAGGTTCGCTTCTCTCCCCTCAGTCCCACGTAGCAGTGAGTCTGTTGCCAGCAGATCTCACTGAAAATAAAAAACCTAACAAATACTTTCTTTCTAGGAAGCTCAGGAGAGCCCCTAGAGTGCATCCAGCTCTGGCCGGGCATAGATTCTAACTGAGGTCTGGAGGAGGGGCATAGAGGGAGGAGCCAGTGCACACCAGATGTAGTACCTAATCTTTCTTTAAAGAGTGCCCAGTCTCCTGCGGAGCCCGTCTATTCCCCATGGTCCTTACGGAGTACCCAGCATCCACTAGGACGTCAGAGAAATGGGATTATCCTTTAAAGAGCACTACAAGCATAGCCATAACCCCAGGTTAAGTGGTTAGGAACTCTGCGTCTTCCATACAGATGTCACACATGCCATAGCTGACAAGACGGAATACAGACCTTGCAGGCTGGAGAATGCGGGTGTGGTTTGTTTTATCGACAGCGTCTAGGTCGACAATGTTTAGGTCGACCACTATAGGTCGACAGTCACTAGGTCGACATGGATGGAAGGTCGACAGGGTTTCTAGGTCGACATGTGCTAGGTCAACAGGTCTAAAGGTCGACATGAGGACTTTTTTTTTTTTTTGGTGTCTTTTTCTTAGTAAAGTGACCGGGACCCCAAATTAGTGCACCGCTTCGCTCGCCATGCTTCGGGCATGGTGCCTTCGCTCCGCTACCGCTTCGCTCGGCACACTTTACCGTTCCAATCGTAGTCCACATGGATCGTTAAGTATGAAAAAATCCAACAAAAAAAAAAAAAGTGAAAAACTCATGTCGACCTTTAGACCTGTCGACCTAGCACATGTCGACCTAGAAACCCTGTCGACCTTCCATCCATGTCGACCTAGTGAATGTCGACCTATAGTGGTCGACCTAAACATTGTCGACCTAGACACTGTCGATCTTCAGACCGGATCCCGGAGAATGCAGAGGCAGTGAAGCTTCCTTAAGCATTAGGTTAGTTTATGAACTTGAGTAAGAAAATTCGCTAGTAAGAAATTAGCTCATACATATACATAAAGATTGTAAATTCCCATACAGCTTTAGCATAGAGTTCCCCAGATATTAAACTATTCCATTGATCTAATACACTGGAGGGAAAAACCTTTATAAAACTTGACTGCTCATGACTGATAAAAAACATTAATGTCAAGTTGTTTTGTCCCTCACTGTGATTGTCCCTGAGACTCACATAAGCTAGCCATCTAAGATATACAGGGTTGTCATAACACTGCCTCCTGTCACCCTCCTGTTCTGTGCTATGCTGTGGCGCCAAAGAGCGTACTAATTCCACAGGCCCAGGTCTGATGGAGGGGCTTGGGTCTCCCCCTCCAATTTATCTGGCAACAGCGGCTGCAGCTTTTCTCCCCAGCCATATGTAGGGAGGCGCATAAAATACAATACATAACGCCGCCTCCTGGAATTAGGCCACACACCCTGAAAAGTACCTGGGCCCAGCCAGGCTCTCTACTGCCCTGGTGCTATGTGTATTTGGTATTTTTGTCTGTAGTTTTACTGTTGTTCACTTTACATATGCTAAACATGATTATGTTTACTCCTTGTACTGTCCTGTAGGCACTTTGTGGCACCTTACAAATAAAGTGAATACTAACAAAATATGTAGCGGGGCAACAGTCTAAAACAGCTTAAATGTACAGGTGAATAATGTCACTGGACCTGCGTGTTCTACAAATGTGGTTGTTTTTTTCCTAAGAAAAAAAGATTATGGTTCAATTGTATTATTATTTCAAAATGGTAAATACTGCTGTATAATTCCAATTAGAAAGCACTAGTACTTTGTATTAAGTTATTAAGTTGATTACAGAATATTCTTTACATTTCAAGTTTAAAAAAGTATTTTAAATATTTTGAAGCAGTCGATACATTTGAGCTTTATGAATTGCACTTGCATATAATTACTGCGGCATCCATTCTGCTGGAACACAGCATGAAAGTGAATGAAGGGCATGTTCAGGGTGTACTTGCAGTCAGGCGGCTTTTGCCGCTGGCGAACATATAAAAATTGTGTACTACATACAATAAACCGAGAATTTCTGCTTGCTGCCCAAAGATTTTCCAAGAAGCTGAGGACAGTTCACATCATTACTTCCAGCAGAGCTCACTGGGGGGTTTAATATTAACAAAATCAGACCTCCCTGTGATGTTACTGACCTGGTCAGAGAAATCCTCCGGGAATTTCCACAGTAAGTTTGGGTCTGTAAATAATTGACACAGAGCATTAATCAGAGGAGTGAGGACAGAATGTAACCACTAGAGACATTGATACCGACAATTTATCTCCCAAAGATGATCAGAATTCAGTACAAAAAATATATCTATAATTCCACTGAATGCAAAATAGTTAATCCTGACTTCTAAAATGGGTTACAGAGTGTTTCAACTTGTAGCCATTAGAATATAGCACAGATCAGCAAAACAGTATTTGAAAGCAATAAACAAGTCTAGTGAATCACTATATTAAGGAGTACAATCATATCTAGATTATTACTCAATTATAAAACATAGTTAATGCACTTAATGAATTAAGCTTTCAGTAAAAATGACCAATCTTAAGGGCCCCATACACTAGGATGATTTTACACGATTTCATACAATTCCGATATATCCATCTGATATATTGTATGATATTGTGTACATTTTACATCGTATCCAATCTAATGCGCGTCCCCGTCGCTGTCGGATAAGAACCCCTAGGTCGTTGGTGCTGCACTAATGATATATCGGAATTGGATGGAATCGGATGAAAAAAGTGTGTTTTTTGTGCATTTGATATATCGCATGCGATGTATCACAGGGAAGTTTGACTGGCATTCTCAGGACACTCCCAGCCCATCAGATATATCTCATGGTACAATTGTATGCCGTACGATATATTGCATGCGATGTATAGCGGCTTCATCAATCGCATGCGATATATCTTATGTAAAAATAGCACAAAAGTACCAAATTGTATGGATTCACTCCCAGGAAGGTCCCGGGGGAGTTCAAGGGAAATTACATCCTACTTCAGCCTCAGACATATCGTTGTAGTGTATGGGGCCATTAAAACTAGTGATGAGCGGATTCGGTTTTACTCGGTTCTCAAAACCGAATCTTATTGGCTATCCAAAACACGTGACATCCGTGAGCCAATAAGATTCGGTTTTGAGAACCGAGTAAAACCGAGTAAAACCGAATCCGCTCATCTCTAATTAAAACACATTGCTGTCAGTTGCACATGATATGCTATCAAAGTTTAATTGTGCTTCTATTAATCTTTATCAGTTACTTCTTCAATCCAATTGTAGCTCACTGACAAAAAACAACACTTATTATAATAATAGGATGGATTTAGGGGTCAGTGTGCCCATAGGCACAACAGTAATGGCCGTTCCCCATCATCCAATTTTCTTATTTTCATTGTTTGGTTATAAGCTCTTTATTAGGGTTTGACAGTTTAATATACTACAGTATTATAAAACAAGCCATTAGCTATGACATTTAGCTTATTTTTAATTATGTATACATATTTACCTAGTAGGTAGGGATGTGCGGTGAGGTCAATGGCTCAGGAGGCACTGGCTAGCACCAGAGCCAGATTTACCCGCAATATATGAGCCAAAGGGTGCATGTGGGCATTATACACAGGTGCAGCAGTATATACTCCTGGAAATTTGGCGAGATGTGGCTCAGAGATGTGCTGAAAAGATAGACAGGTGAGCCATAGACTTATTACTCCAGAGTTTTGACTAAAAAAATGATTAGAATAATACACAGAAGATATTTCTAACATATTCTTTGCATTTTTCATCTACTTTAAAGTCAAAACTCTGGTGTAAATGTTAGAATGACAGGAAAGGCTCCGTCTCACCTCACCGAACGTCCTACTTCATTTAAGATTGTGTATGATACATTACAAAGGAAATATTTTATAGTTACTGGCAAATTTAAGACTGACAGCAATAAAACATGGATCCAAGTACTGCCCCCCAGCGAGTGGCACCCCTAGGCAGAAATATATTAAGAGGCTGGGGGTGGGGGTGGGGGGGGGGGGGGGGAGTTGGGCACAGGGCTTTGCTCTCTAAAGGGGGCTACCAGGCCGGATCAGCTCCGACCCTACTCCAGCACTACATCAGCAACTCTCCTAACAGCAGCACTGATGATATATTATATAGGGTGGCTCTGATGAGTTGCCGCTCTGATGATGGGAGAGCCGCTGCTGGTTGGGGAGTCTGCAAACGGTCCCCTGTCAGTGCATGGCTGTCTCCTGTATGTCTCCCTGCTTGACACTTGCTCTCCTCCTCCAGCTGTGACAAGCAAAAGCATTGTGCTGGGTCTGACCATGAGGGATGAGAAGTACGAGGACCAGGAGGCTGGACTTTGCTCTGCAGCTTCCTGCATGACAATCATGGTACTCTTGGAAGACTGAGCTGAACACAGCCCATTCCACTCATCGATATGCGAATAGGACGCACAAGCAGCTTCTGCTGATTAAAATGATATGCAACATGCCTACATTCTGTGTGTGACTGTCTCTGTAACTGCATGCAAAATGCGGTTACAGTACTTTTCTAGAAAACACTAACATACTGTTTTATATGCAGATACAGCCGCAGACGCACACAGAATTTAGGCGTGCTGCATATCATTTCAATCAGCAGAGTCTGCTTGTTGTCTTATACACATAGCGATGCTAATAAAATGCATTTTAGGCAAAACAATACGCCCAACGCTAATGGAGTTGCACAAGACCTGTCAGCTCACTCCACGCCAAGCATCTCCTGCTGTGTGGCGTATTGAAGCAAGATGTACGAGGACAATAAATATATTTTGTTTAATACCAATAATAATACATTTCTTAAGAGTGCCTCAACAAAAAGTCTTCTTTATTTCTTACATACCTGTATGTTACAATGCATGACTAATGGGAGTACCACCAATTGAGCTATGCTAATGAATAAATTCTGATAGTACACATAAACATTTTTCTATCATAATACTACACAAACAGTATATACAAATCTCTTGGGATCAGGTCTGTGCAGAATCTCACCCTCTCTTGTTAACACTCATGAACTGCACAGGTTCTCCAGCTGAATAAAACCAGGTGAAATACAGGCAAGAAGTCAGCCAGCCACAGAATCTGTATACTTTAATTCATGAGTGTCCCGGTTTAAATATGCCCGGTTTAGTATAATGTGTGTACACACACACATATATATATATATATATATATATATATATAGATATATATATATATATATATATATATATATATAGATATACAGCATCAGCCGGCACTCCCATAATTGTTTTCAGCGTGCTCAGGTGCCAGAGACAAAAAATACATGTAACTGCAACCAAAAACGGCACTCAGAGACAGTATTGCAAAAAAATACTATTATTCCAAAAATCAACGTTTCGAGGCTCAAAGCCCCGTCGTCAGGACAAAACAGCAACAGTACATATATATACACACACATACACACACGCATATACATATACATATATATTCCATTGCAGCCGGCACTCCTATGAATGTAAAGGAAAAAACAATGGTTCCCTAATGCACACTGAGTGAATAATATTCCTACATAATAGTCAGATAATACGGAGATCTTGGTTGCGTATATCTGCAGATATAGGGTTAAGCCCCCAGGCCGATCGACAAGGCCTCTCCGTCACTGGGGGTCCCTAATATTAGGTATGGGTCCGGGGTGCAGGACCCCATAATGTCGGCACAGGTCGGCTACCCCAGGTCAGCACACAGGTGAGAGTTAATAGGGTTAATAAGAAGCACAGAAGTGCTATGTGAGTGGTGTGATTAAAATAATACAAAAATATATACAAAGTGATAGGGAAACTCATAAGTGTTAATAAAGTGTTAGAGTGTGCCGACCTGAAGCAGCCCAGCGATACCGACACAGGGGCCACCACACCCCACACCCACCCCACAAATAATTCCAAATATGTCTGGGTTGAATTCCCAGTGTAAGGCCACGTGGTAATGGCTCCTACAGCATCTGAGAGCCAGCTTACCTGGGGATACCCCTGACTTCCCCCTATGGCAGTCTAGAGTCAGCAATCCCTCCTACTGCTGACCCGTTCATGCCTCTCAATACAATGCAAAAAAATGGTGAACTGCTCAATCAGATAGTGATGTCACTCAGGTGCTAAAAGGGAGGGGTAATTCTGTGAAGGAAAAAACAATGGTTCCCTAATGCACACTGAGTGAATAATATTCCTACATAATAGTCAGATAATACGGAGATCTTGGTTGCGTATATCTGCAGATATAGGGTTAAGCCCCCAGGCCGATCGACAAGGCCTCTCCGTCACTGGGGGTCCCTAATATTAGGTATGGGTCCGGGGTGCAGGACCCCATAATGTCGGCACAGGTCGGCTACCCCAGGTCAGCACACAGGTGACCCATACCTAATATTAGGGACCCCCAGTGACGGAGAGGCCTTGTCGATCGGCCTGGGGGCTTAACCCTATATCTGCAGATATACGCAACCAAGATCTCCGTATTATCTGACTATTATGTAGGAATATTATTCACTCAGTGTGCATTAGGGAACCATTGTTTTTTCCTTCACAGAATTACCCCTCCCTTTTAGCACCTGAGTGACATCACTATCTGATTGAGCAGTTCACCATTTTTTTGCATTGTATTGAGAGGCATGAACGGGTCAGCAGTAGGAGGGATTGCTGACTCTAGACTGCCATAGGGGGAAGTCAGGGGTATCCCCAGGTAAGCTGGCTCTCAGATGCTGTAGGAGCCATTACCACGTGGCCTTACACTGGGAATTCAACCCAGACATATTTGGAATTATTTGTGGGGTGGGTGTGGGGTGTGGTGGCCCCTGTGTCGGTATCGCTGGGCTGCTTCAGGTCGGCACACTCTAACACTTTATTAACACTTATGAGTTTCCCTATCACTTTGTATATATTTTTGTATTATTTTAATCACACCACTCACATAGCACTTCTGTGCTTCTTATTAACCCTATTAACTCTCACCTGTGTGCTGACCTGGGGTAGCCGACCTGTGCCGACATTATGGGGTCCTGCACCCCGGACCCATACCTAATATTAGGGACCCCCAGTGACGGAGAGGCCTTGTCGATCGGCCTGGGGGCTTAACCCTATATCTGCAGATATACGCAACCAAGATCTCCGTATTATCTGACTATTATGTAGGAATATTATTCACTCAGTGTGCATTAGGGAACCATTGTTTTTTCCTTCACAGAATTACCCCTCCCTTTTAGCACCTGAGTGACATCACTATCTGATTGAGCAGTTCACCATTTTGTTGCACTCCTATGAATGTAGACAGCTCCGCTCCGTGCCTGGATAAATAATAAAGCATACATGTCCATAGAAACGGCACTGGATATAACAAACAGCTTGTATTCTGGGTGTTTACCCAGAATACAAGCTGTTTGCTATATGAAAGTCTCCAGTGCCGTTTCTATGAATATGGATATGGATATGGATAGATATATATATATATATATATATATAGTGTTAACTCTAGGCTGTTTTAGCAGGACGCCGCCCGTTTTTTAGCAGGCAAAACCCACCCTGCCCCTTTTGCGGCGCCCTGCTAGAACAGCCACCCGCTTCCTGCCCTCCCGGCGTGTATAAATGCCGTGCGCATGCGCGCAGCATCCATTCACGCCTTGGTAGAGAGCTGGGGGAAGCCCAGCACCGACGGAGGTGCTGGGCACGCCCCCAACAGTGACGTCGCCGGCCACAGACGCTCTCTATAGTAGCGTCTGTGGGACGCACCGCCCCCTAAAATGACGTGGGCGTGGCCACGCCCCCGTTTCGGCAGCGCGCGCACACATATGCCCCCGGAGTCCGGCGCAATGCCCCATTTCACTCCTGGAGTGAACACTAATTATATATATATATATACACATATACACACACACACAGTGGGGCAAAAAAGTATTTGGACAGCCAACGATTGTGCAAGTTGACCCACTTAAAAAGATGAGAGAGGTTTGTAATTTCCATCATAGGTACACTTCAACTGTGAGAGACAGAATCTGAAGGGAAAAAAAAATAAGATTTTACTTACCGATAAATCTATTTCTCGTAGTCCGTAGTGGATGCTGGGACTCCGTAAGGACCATGGGGAATAGCGGCTCCGCAGGAGACAGGGCACAAAATAAAAGCTTGAGATATCAGGTGGTGTGCACTGGCTCCTCCCCCTATGACCCTCCTCCAAGCCAGTTAGGATACTGTGCCCGGACGAGCGTACATAATAAGGAAGGATATTGAATCCCGGGTAAGACTCATACCAGCCACACCAATCACACCGTACAACTCGTGATCTGAACCCAGTTAACAGTATGATAAATTTAAAGGAGCCTCTGAAAGGATGGCTCAACAATAATAACCCGAATTTTTTGTAACAATAACTATACACAAGTATTGCAGACAATCCGCACTAGGGATGGGCGCCCAGCATCCACTACGGACTACGAGAAATAGATTTATCGGTAAGTAAAATCTTATTTTCTCTAACGTCCTAAGTGGATGCTGGGACTCCGTAAGGACCATGGGGATTATACCAAAGCTCCCAAACGGGCGGGAGAGTGCGGATGACTCTGCAGCACCGAATGAGAGAACTCCAGGTCCTCCTCAGCCAGGGTATCAAATTTGTAGAATTTAGCAAACGTGTTTGCCCCTGACCAAGTAGCTGCTCGGCAAAGTTGTAAAGCCGAGACCCCTCGGGCAGCCGCCCAAGATGAGCCCACTTTCCTTGTGGAATGGGCTTTTACTGATTTTGGCTGTGGCAATCCTGCCACGGAATGTGCAAGCTGAATTGTACTACAAATCCAACGAGCAATCGTCTGCTTTGAAGCAGGAGCACCCAGCTTGTTGGGTGCATACAGGATAAACAGCGAGTCAGTTTTCCTGACTCCAGCCGTCCTGGAAACATATATTTTCAAGGTCCTGACAACGTCCAGCAACTTAGAGTCCTCTAAGTCCCTAGTAGCCGCAGGTACCACAATAGGTTGGTTCATGTGAAATGCAGAAACCACCTTAGGTAGAAATTGAGGACGAGTCCTCAATTCCGCCCTGTCAGAATGAAAATTTAGGTAAGGGCTTTTACATGATAAAGCCGCCAATTCTGACACACGCCTAGCTGAAGCCAAGGCCAACAGCATCGACACCTTCCACGTGAGATATTTTAAATCTACCGTAGACAATGGTTCAAACCAGTGTGATTTTAGAAATCTCAACACAACATTGAGATCCCAAGGTGCCACTGGAGGCACAAAAGGAGGCTGTATGTGCAGCACCCCTTTCACAAATGTCTGAACTTCAGGTACTGAAGCCAGTTCTTTCTGGAAGAATATCGACAGGGCCGAAATTTGAACCTTAATGGACCCTAATTTTAGGCCCATAGACAGTCCTGTTTGCAGGAAATGCAAGAAACGACCCAGTTGAAATTCCTGTGTAGGGGCCTTCTTGCCCTCACACCACGCAACATATTTACGCCAAATGCGGTGATAATGTTTTGCGGTTACTTCCTTTCTGGCTTTTACCAGAGTAGGGATGACTTCTTCTGGAATGCCCTTGTCCTTCAGGATCCGGCGTTCAACCGCCATGCCGTCAAACGCAGCCGCGGTAAGTCTTGGAACAGACAAGGCCCCTGCAGTAGCAGGTCCTGTCTTAGAGGTAGAGGCCACGGTTCGTCCGTGAGCATCTCTTGAAGTTCCGGGTACCAAGACCTTCTTGGCCAATCCGGAACCACGAGTATAGTTCTTACTCCTCTCCTTCTTATGATTCTCAATACTTTCGGTATGAGGGGCAGAGGAGGGAATACATACACTGACTGGTACACCCACGGCGTTACCAGAGCGTCCACTGCTATTGCCTGAGGGTCCCTTGACCTGGCGCAATATCTGTCCAGTTTTTTGTTTAGATGTGACGCCATCATGTCCACCTTTGGTCTTTCCCAACGGTTTACAATTTGGTGGAAGACTTCTGGGTGAAGTCCCCACTCTCCCGGGTGAAGGTCGTGTCTGCTGAGGAAGTCTGCTTCCCAGTTGTCCACTCCCGGAATGAACACTGCTGACAGTGCTATCACATGATTTTCCGCCCAGCGAAGAATCCTTGCAGTTTCTGCCATTGCCCTCCTGCTTCTCGTGCCGCCCTGTCTGTTTATGTGGGCGACTGACGTGATGTTGTCCGACTGGATCAACACCGCCTGACCCTGAAGCAGAGGTTTTGCTTGAATTATGGCGACAGGGTTATCCGTTGATGCATCTGAAGATGCGATCCGGACCATTTTCCCAGTAGATCCCACTGAAAAGTTCTTGCATGGAATCTTCCGAATGGAATCGCTTCGTAAGAAGCCACCATTTTTCCCAGGACCCTTGTGCACTGATACCTGTCCTGGTTTTAGGAGGTTCCTGACTAGCTCGGATAACTCCCTGGCCTTCTCCTCCGGGAGAAACACCTTCTTCTGGACTGTGTCCAGAATCATTCCTAAGAACAGTAGACGTGTCGTTGGAATCAGCTGCGATTTTGGAATATTTAGAATCCATCCGTGCTGACTTAGCACTACCTGAGATAGTGCCACTCCGACTTCTAACTGTTCCTTGGTTCTTGCCCTTATCAGGAGATCGTCCAAGTAAGGGATAATTAAGATGCCTTTTCTTCGTAGAAGAATCATCATTTCGGCCATTACCTTGGTAAAGACCCGAGGCGCCGTGGACAATCCAAACGGCAGCGTCTGAAACTGATAATGACAGTTTTGTACTACAAACCTGAGGTACCCTTGGTGAGAAGGATATATTGGGACGTGGAGATAAGCATCCTTGATGTCCAGCGACACCATATAGTCCCCCTCTTCCAGGTTCGCTATCACCGCTCTGAGTGACTCCATCTTGAATTTGAACCTTTTTATGTAAGTGTTCAAAGATTTTAGATTTAATATTGGTCTCACCGAGCCGTCCGGCTTCGGTACCACAAATAGTGTGGAATAATACCCCTTCCCCTGTTGTAAGAGGGGTACCTTGATTATCACCTGCTGGGAGTACAGCTTGTGAATGGCTTCCAGAACTGCCTCCCTGTCGGAGGGAGACTTTGGTAAAGCAGACTTCAGGAACCGATGAGGAGGAAACGCCTCGAATTCCAGTTTGTACCCCTGTGATACTACCTGTAGAATCCAGGGATCCACTTGCGAGTGAGCCCACTGCGCGTTGAAATACTTGAGACGGGCCCCCACCGTGTCTGAGTCTGCTTGTAAAGCCCCAGCGTCATGCTGAAGACTTGGCAGAAGCAGGGGAGGGCTTCTGCTCCTGGGAAGCGGCTGCATGGTGCTGCCTTTTTCCTCTTCCTCTGCCCTTGGGCAGAAAAGAGTGACCTTTTGCTCGCTTGTACTTATGGGAACGAAAGGACTGAGTTTGAAAAGACTGTGTCTTTTTCTGTTGATGTGAAGTAACCTGGGGTAAAAAGGTGGATTTTCCAGCCGTTGCCGTGGCCACCAGGTCTGTTAGACCAGCCCCAAATAACTCCTCCCCCTTATACGGCAATACTTCCATGTGCCGTTTGGAATCTGCGTCCCCTGACCACTGTCTGGTCCATAATGCTCTTCTGGCAGAGATGGACATTGCGCTTACTCTTGATGCCAGGGTACAAATATCCCTCTGCGCATCACGCATATATAGCAATGCATCCTTTAAATGTTCTATAGTTAACAGAATATTGTCCCTATCCAGGGTATCAATATTCTCAGTCAGGGAATCCGCCCATGCGACTCCAGCACTGCACATCCAGGCTGATGCGATTGCTGGTCGCAGTATAACACCAGTATGTGTGTATATACTTTTCAGGATATTTTCCAGCCTCCTATCAGCTGGTTCTTTGAGGGTGGCCGTATCAGAGGACGGTAACGCTACTTGTTTAGATAAACGTGTGAGCGCCTTATCTACCCTAGGGGGTGTTTCCCACCGTGCCCTAACCGCTGGCGGGAAAGGGTATAGTGCTAATAACTTATTAGAAATTAGCTGTTTTTTATCGGGGGAAACCCACGCTTTATCACACACCTCATTTATTTCCTCAGACTCAGGAAAAACTATTGGCAGTTTTTTCACACCCCACATAATACCCGCCTTTGAGGTATTTGTAGTGTCAGAAAGGTTCAATGCCTCTTTCATTGCCGTGATCATGTAACGTGTGGCCCTACTGGACATTACGTTTGTCTCGTCACCGTCGACACTAGATTCAGTATCTGTATCTGGATCCGTGTCGACCCACTGAGGTAGCGGCCGTTTTAGGGCCCCTGAGGGTGTCTGAGACGCCTGAACAGGCACTAATTGATTTGCCGGCTTTCTCATGTCGTCAACAGTTTTTTGTAAATTGCTGACATTATCACTTAATTGCTTAAACACAATCATCCAGTCAGGTGTCGACTCCCTAGGGGGTGACATCACTAACACAGGCAACTGCTCCGCCTCCACCTCATTTTCCTCCTCATACATGTCGACACACGCGTACCGACACACAGCACACACCGGGAATGCTCTGATAGAGGACAGGACCCCACTTAGCCCTTTGGAGAGACAGAGGGAGAGTCTGCCAGCACACACCCAGCGCTATATATATATATACAGGGATAACCTTATATAAGTGTTAATCCCTTATAGCTGCTGTTAATCTAGTTATTTGCTGCCAAAATGCCCCCCCTTCTCTTTTTTACCCTGAATCAGATGCAGTACTGCAGGGGAGAATCAGGGAGCCGTCCTTCCAGCGGAGCTGTGAGGGAATAATGGCGCCAGTGTGCTGAGGAGATAGGCCCCGCCCCTTCACGACGTCCTTAACTCCCGCTTTTTTGTGTAAAATGGCAGGGGAAAAAATACATCCATATAGCCCTGGAGCTATATGTGATGTATTCCTTTTGCCAGCTAAGGTATATGTGTGTTATATTGCGTCTCAGGGCGCTCCCCCCCAGCGCCCTGCACCCTCAGTGACCGGAGTGTGAAGTGTGCTGAGAGCAATGGCGCACAGCTGCGGTGCTGTGCGCTACCTTAGTCTTGAAGACAGGATGTCTTCTGCCGCCGCTTTCACCGGACCTTCGTCTCTTCTGGCTCTGTAAGGGGGACGGCGGCGCGGCTCCGGTGACCCATCCAGGCTGAACCTGTGATCGTCCCTCTGGAGCTAACGTCCAGTAGCCTAAGAAGCCCAATCCACTCTGCACTCAGGTGAGTTCGCTTCTTCTCCCCTTAGTCCCACGATGCAGTGAGCCTGTTGCCAGCAGGACTCACTGAAAATAAAAAAAACCTAACTAAACTTTTATTCTAAGCAGCTCTGGAGAGCTACCTAGTTTGCACCCTTCTCGGCCGGGCACAAAAATCTAACTGGCTTGGAGGAGGGTCATAGGGGGAGGAGCCAGTGCACACCACCTGATATCTCAAGCTTTTATTTTGTGCCCTGTCTCCTGCGGAGCCGCTATTCCCCATGGTCCTTACGGAGTCCCAGCATCCACTTAGGACGTTAGAGAAAACTAGGAGATCACATTGTATGATTTTGAAACAATTTTTTGCCCCAGTGTGTGTGTGTGTGTGTGTGTGTGTGTATATATATATGTATGTGTGTGTGTATATATATATATATATATATATATATATATATATATATTTATTTATTGTACTAAGCACTACTAGGCGCTCTTTTTACATACACCAAGGACGGGTGGGACATAGTGGCATACGATACAGGGCAGGGCCATAGTACCATACGATACGATCATTTCCAAGGGTTTTTTTCATGGAGAGCTGGAAACACTTTTGTAAATATCAGCCGAGACTTCCTGATCAAGCAGTTCCCCTGAATCTTTTTTTTAAATGATATTTAAAACATTATGGACCAGAAGACCACTTTAAAGTAAGATTCACTTAACTACTACCATATACTCACATACTCTAACACTACGGAGCAGATTCAGTTACCCGCGGTGTTTACCGCATGGGTAAAGCTCCCTGTTTAACACCCAAAACGATTATGTTTTTCCCCACAGGTAACGCGCGGTAGCCCATAGATTCCTCATTATGTTCCGGAAACTGTGCGTTTCCCCAGGCGTTAAACCCCAGAGGGTTCATTTACCACAGATTTTTCCTAACAGGTCGTGAGGCTGTGTTAAGCGCATTATCTGTGACTTAACACACTGGGATGTGGCTTCTAAATGAATTACTCAGGGCAGTGCAGTTAGCCATGTGTAAAGTCCATGGGTAACTGAATCAATTCCTATGAGTGCTAAGAGATCATCTGTTTTATCAGACACACAGCCTCTCATAGGGACAATAAACCTAATGATTGCAACATTAATGTTTCCTGCTGACACCAGCGTGCATTGTGACACATAGGGTCCAGTAATTTAACATATAAAATTAATAAAAAATATTCTCATACCCAGTATCAGGAAAATCAAATGATAAATCTCTAGTAACAAATAGTCAATAACTAGGAGAGTTACAAATAGTCAAAAAAAAAAAAAAATTGAAACAAAGCAACACATGATTAGTTTGTAAAGTAAACCTGCTGTCTATGTTTTCAATAAAGGGGTGGATGGGCCAGGCTAATTTATTCCTGTTATATCCATGGGTACTTGCAACTTAAATGATGCAAAAATACTGCAGTGTTAAGAATTTCAGTGACCTAAAAGAAAACTTGTATTCCTAGGTATGCAAGAGTTTTTTTTCAATCCCATTTAGAAAAGGCTTTGAGTTAGGCTAGGTACGGGAGACCGGTAGTTCAGACGCTGGCGCTCAGAATACAGACCTCAGCATCTTAACTGGTCATAATCCCTCCCTCACCGCAGCCTAACCCTTCCTCCATGCAGCCTAAACTTAACCCTCCCTTCGCAGCCTCAGCCTAGCCCTCCTGCCGCAGCCTAACCCTCCCCAGCATACTTATGTTTGGGATCCCTGCGTTGGAATTCTGACAGGTGTCGGGATTCCAGGGCCGGCATCCTGCCTGTATCCTCTAGGTACACACCTGCAGAGCCGATAAATGCTCTGACCTGAGAGGGTGATCACAGGATTGGTGTGCGCCTGTGCAATTTTCAACTCGATGTCTGTTGTCTTTTCAACGGGATAGAGAAGTCAGGGAAGGACACGAAAAAGCCGGACATGAAATCTCAACCTCCGGTTCCGACTGATGCAGAACCACTTGAAGCCGTTTATCGGCAACACTACTGCATACACGCTATACAATTATTGGTCCGATCGTACAATTGATTGACAAATCTGATTGGCCCGATAATTGTATTGTGAGTTCCCAGTTTAGCAACCATAAAAACAGGGATGCTGGCGAGATTTTTATGTTGTCTGTGATACAGATCTCAGAAAGTTGTACGAATCAGCATAATAAATTTACAGAAAAATTTGCATACACAGGTTATGAAAATATAGAAGAAAAACAAGCAAGACTACCTTTTGCAGACACCTGTATAATACTAGGCTGCTTTTACAATGCCCAAGGGAGTAGGTGCCTATTTTACAAACATGTTCTGCTGAAACATTCCAGAGTAAACACTACAATTGAGGGTCAATCCAATTGTGTGCAAGTGTCTCGCTCCCGCGAATCAGCGCAGCAAATGACACACTTTGTGGCGGCTCGACTCATAGGGCTGCGAGCAATTTTGAGCGAGATCGAGCAGAATTTGGGCCTCGAGGAGGTGCAATTTCAGGTGACATTGCGGGCATTGAAACACTGCGGCAATAGCACCTCGCACCTTTCACACATAACTGGATTGACCCCTTAAAGTTCTCTTTGTGTTGATTAATAATAACAACAATAAATGTATTTTGTTTACTTAAAACTGCAGCAATGACCAGAATCAGCATACAATAAAAGGCACAATTAGCATAAACGTTAATTTTACTGAAATGTGCAGGGACGGTAACAACCAGGGACAAGTGAATATGAGGTGTAAGAAGGTGGATGATGAAGTGACTGTTTGCTGCCTGAATGAGCGAGTGGTGTATCCAGCCTCTGAGAGTCTATCCTGCTGATTCAGAGACCTCAAACAATACACAAGGGAGCCATTGCTAATCTGCTTTATAGTCACTGTGTTCTTGAACATGACACTTCAAGTGGTTACAATGTGACAAAAGAGTCTGAACAGGCATTTGACTTGTTAGACTGATAACCATGTCTGCAAAGCTACAAAGCAGCGTTACTTGTGGTATAATTCACATGTAGCATGCATTAAACAAAAAAATTAAAATGCTACAATATAACATTCTGCTCAATTCTACACAATGTATGTGCATACTAGAAAAAAAACAAATAAACATCTGTGTCAGAACAGTCGACTATGTGATATCCGTAATACTGTATGGGAAATTACAGCAGAATGTAAATTAATGTGGAGGAATATATGGTGTAGCTGTTGTATTGAAAACCGTTAAATATGACATTATATTGGAGGGGAACTCAATTAGCAGTGAGACTTACCATGGGGTTTTTGTTCCTGGGTCTAAGTGCCCAATGCTTTGTAATTACTGTCCCTGCATAAGCCCGCAACTAACTCCGGAATCACTAGTTAACCCGGATTTCTGTCCACAGGAGGGTACAAGCAGTAATCCATATTAAGAGCACTCTTAAGGCTAGTCATGAGCAGTAAGTGAATATCTCCAGGCACTTGACCCAGGAGCTAAAACCGCATGGTAAGTCCCACGACTAATTGAATTCCCCCTTTTGAGTGGAATGTGAGCACCAATGAATTGCTTATTACTGTAAGTTTATATGCATTTTCCAGTACACCTTGATTAAAGCCAGACATACTTCATGTGCCTTCAACTTAAAAACGAACAAAATAAAAAAAACACAGCACTTGCTGGAGTGCTACGGTAAGGTGGTCTAGGACCAAATCAAATTTATGGTGAATATGAGTGGCAGCCACCAGCACAGGACTGTATGACAGGTAAGCACAATTCTCTTAAATCAAAAATCTTTGCTGAATTTCTCAGCAAAAAAGTTTTGGCCTAGGGGTGCTGTGAAAAAAAATGCTGAAACTCTAGGGCAGGCATGTCCAAACTGCGGCCCTCCAGCTGTTGTGAAACTACATATCCCAGCATGCCCTGACAGTTTTGCTGTCAGAGAATGCTGGGATGTGTAGTTTCTCAACAGCTGGAGGGCCACAGTTTGGACATGCCTGCTCTAGGGGGTTGATCCAATAAGTCTCGAAGGGTGTGATGTGCAGTTGCTTTTAAATACCAGCAAATGCACCCGATCTCGCACCCTTCACAGGCTGAAATCAGCCCCAATGCGCTGAAAATTTCTCAGACCTCTATAGGGTTGCAAGCACTTTTGTGCTAATTCAGGCCGCCGTAAAGTGCGCACCCGCGAGAGATCATTGCGGCTAATTAGATTGACCTCATTGGCCCAGTGATGCAAGAAGGAATGTGAACCACTGTACTAAGTGAGAAAAATAGGATTTTAATTACCTACCGGTAAATCCTTTTCTCGTAGACTGTAGAGGATGCTGGAGTCCACATTAGTACCATGGGGTATAGACGGGTCCACTAGGAGCCATTGGCACTTTAAGAGTTTGAGAGTGTGGGCTGGCTCCTCCCTCTATGCCCCTCCTACCAGACCCAGTCTAGAAACTGTGCCCAAGGAGACGGACATCTTCGAGAGAAGGATTTTACACAGTGGCGAGATTCACACCAGCTCACACACAAGGCAACCCAAGCTAACTAGCTTTAAACATCAGCAACGGCTGAACAGGATTACTTACCAAGTAACAAAACAGTACTTACCAAGAACTAAGCAGTACTGAACTAAATAACCACTGCAGGATCACGAAGCGCTGGGCGGGCGCCCAGCATCCTCTACGGACTACGAGAAAAGGATTTACTGGTAGGTAATTAAAATCCTATTTTCTCTTACGTCCTAGAGGATGCTGGGGTCCACATTAGTACCATGGGGATGTACCAAAGCTCCCAGAACGGGAGGGAGAGCACGGAGGCTCCTGCAGAACCAATTGACCAAACTTTAGGTCCACAGATGCCAAAGTATCAAACCTGTAGAACTTTACAAACGTGTTCGCCCCCGACCAAGTAGCTGCTCGGCAGAGTTGTAATGCTGAGACACCCCGGGCAGCTGCCCAGGAAGAACCCACCTTACGAGTAGAGTGGGCCTTAACAGACGTAGGACACGGCAAGCCTGCCGTAGAATACGCATGCTGAATAGTGAACATGGTCCAGCGAGAGATAGTCTGCTTAGAAGCAGGACACCCAATTTTCTTGGGATCATACAGGACAAACAGAGTCCGACTTTCAGTGACGAGCAGTGTCCTCACATACATCTTTAGAGCCCTTACAACATCCATGGACTTTGCTGAAATTGAGGAGTCAGTCGCAACTGGCACCACAATAGGAGGGTTGCTATGAAATGCACACACAACCTTCGGAAGAAACTGCTGACATGTCCGAAGCTCAGCTCTATCTTGAAGGAAGATCAAGTATGGGCTTTTACATGACAAAGTCCCCAACTCCGATACACGTCTAGCAGAAGCTAAGGCTAACAAAGTGACAGCCTTCCATGTGAGAAACTAGACCTCAACCTCCTGTAGAGGTTCAAACCAGTCCGACTGGAGGAACTGCAACACCACGATGAGATCCCAGGGCACCGTAGGCGGCACGAAGGGAGGTTGGATGTGCAGAACTTGCTTCGAAAAAGTCTGAACCTCAGGGAGGGAATCCAACTGTTTCTGGAAGAAATTGGATAGGGCCGAAATCTGGACCTTTATGGATCCTAACCTCAGGCCTATATCCACACCTGCTTGCATGAAGAGGAGAAAACGTCCCAGTTGAAACTCCACCGCAGGAAACTTCTTGGACTCACACCAAGGAACATATTTTTTTCCAAATACGATGGTAATGTTTAGACGACACTCCTTTCCTAGCCTGTATCAGGGTAGGAATAACCTTGTTCGGAATGCCCTTCCGAGCTAGTATCTGGCGTTCAACCTCCATGCCGTTAAACGTAGCCGTGGTAAGTCTTGATAGGCGAACGGCCCCTGCTGCAGCAGGTCCTCCCGAAGGGGAAGAGGCCTCGGCTCTTCTAGTAGTAGATCTAGAAGATCCGCATACCAAGCCCTTCTTGGCCAATCTGGAGCAATGAGGATTGCCTGAACTCTTGTTCTCCTTATGAGTTTGAGACTCTTGGAATGAGTGGAAGTGGAGGAAACACGTACACCGACTGGAACACCCACGGAGTCACTAGGGCGTCCACCGCCACTGCTTGTGGGTCCCTCGACCTGGAACAATAACGCTGAAGCTTCTTGTTGAGATGAGAGGCCATCATGTCGATCTGGGGTACGCCCCAAAGATCTATTATCTCCTTGAACACCTCCGGATGGAGACCCCACTTCCCTGGGTAGAGGTCATGTCTGCTGAGGAAGTCCGCTTCCCAGTTGTCTACTCCCAGAATGAAGATAGCTGACAGCGCCAACGCGTGTTTTTCTGCCAAGAGGATGATTCTTGTTACATCTGACATTGCAGCTCTGATCTTCGTTTCGCCCTGTCGGTTTATGTAAGCCACTGTCGTTACATTGTCCGACTGCACTTGAATGGCCCGATTTCTCAGAAGATGGGCCGCTTGGAGAAAACCGTTGTAGACGGCTCTTAGTTCCAGAATGTTTATCGGCAGGCCAGCTTCCAGACTTGACCACCTTCCTTGGAAGGTTACTCCTTGAGCAACCGCGCCCCAGCCCCGGAGACTTGCATCTGTGGTTAGAAGGATCCAGTCCTGAATCCCGAACCTGCGGCCTTCCAGAAGGTGAGGTAATTGCAGCCACCAGAGGACTGAAATCCTGGCCTTTGGCGACAGACGTATTCTCTGGTGCATGTAAAGATGGGATCCCGACCACTTGTCCAGGAGATCCAGCTGGAAGGACCGAGCATGAAAGCTCCCATACTGCAGCGCCTCGTAAGCGGCAACCATCTTCCCCAGAAGGCGAATGCACTGATGAACCGACACCCGGGCTGGCTTCAGGACATCCCGGACCATTGTTTGAATCACCAACGCTTTTTCCTCTGGAAGAAACACCCTCTGTACCTCCATGTCGAGTATCATTCCCAGAAAGGACAACCTCCTGGTTGGTTCCAAATGTGATTTTGGAAGATTCAGGATCCAACCATGGTCTCTGAGAAGCTGGGTCGTGAGAGCTAAGGACAGTAGCAGCTTCTCCTTGGGCGATGCCTTTATCAGCAGATCGTCCAGATATGGAAATATGTTCACCCCCCGTCTGCGGAGGAGAACCATCATTTCCGCCATCCCCTTGGTGAATACCCTCTGTGCTATGGAGAGGCCGAACGGCAGGGCCTGGAACTGAAAATGACAGTCCAACAGTGCGAATCGTAGAAAGCATGATGCGGCAGCCAAATCGGAATGTGGAGGTATGCATCCTTGATATCCAGGGATACCAGGAATTCCCCCTCCTCCAGACCTTATATCACTGCCCTTAGAGACTCCATTTTGAACTTGAACTCCCTCAGAAAGGGGATTAGTGATTTTAAGTTCAGAATGGGCCTGACCGAACCATACTGTTTCGGTACCACAAAATGGTTTGAATAGTAACCCGTGTTTTGTATTTGTGGAGGGACTGGTACAATGACCTGTGCCTTTACCAACTTCTGGATGGCTCCCTGTAGGGTAGCCCTGTCTGCCGGCAAAGCTGGTAAGCCAGATTTGATGAACTGGTGAGGACGGAGATCTTGAAATTCCAGCCGGTACCCCTGAAACAAAATACCTAGCACCCAGACGTGACTGAAATGTCCGAGTCTCGCCCCCACCGGCCCTACGTCCAGTAACCCAAAAGGACTGTGATGCAGGTGAAGAAAAAGGTTTCTTCGTAGCAGGAGCTGCTGAGGGAAGAAAAGGCGACTTACCCGCTGTAGCCAAGGAGATCCACGCATCCCTAAAGAGAGCCTGACCTGTGTAGGGTAGGGTCTCCACACCTCTTCTGGAATCCGCGTCGGCAGACCACTGGCGCAGCCACAGTCCTCGACGAGCTGAAACAGACATGGAAGAAATTCCTGCAGCCATTGAACCCAGGTCTTTCATGGATTCCACCATAAATCCTGAATGTTATGTAAAAACGTCACTTTTATCCATTGTATCCAAATCCTCAAGTAATGTGCCTGACCACTTTACTATAGCTTTGGAAATGCATGCACAGGCAATAGTAGGCCATAGTATCGCCCCTGAAGCTGTGTATATGGATTTGAGCATAGTATCAATTTTGCGATCAGCCAATTCCTTTAAGGCGGTAGATCCTGGAACCGATAAAACCACCTTTTTTGAGAGTCTGGATACAGAGGCGTCAAGTATGGGTGGGTTTTCCCATTTCTTTCTATCCTCTTCCGGGAAGGGGAAAGCAACCAGAACCTTCCTAGGGATCTGGAATTTTTTCTCTGGGTTTTCCCATACTTTTTCAAAAATAGCATTTAATACTTTGGACGCAGGGAAGGTTAGCGAGGCTTTCTTATTATAAGTGAAGTAAGCCTCCTCAACCTGCTCAGGAGTTGTGTCAGCAATATTCTACACATCTCTAATAGCCTCTATCATCAACTGCACCCCTTTAGCAAGAGATGAGGCCCCCCTGAGCACATCCCCATCACAGTCTGCCGTATCAGAGTCGGTATCCGCGTCGTCCTGCATAATCTGGGCAAGAGCACGTTTGTGGGAACCTACAGAGGGGACTCCTGAGGTAACAGAATCGGACCAAGCTGCCATAGAATTCTGTAAAACCGGAGTTACAGATTCATTCTGAGCAACCCTAGTAGATATCCGAGAAACCATAGATTTGTAAGAGGATAACCACTCAGGCTCCCTTGCTGGTATCTGCGCTACAACAGTGCAATCCTGATTACATGGAATGAGATCATCCTGAGAGGACATATCCTCAGCCGTATATGACACAGAGTCCCTGGACATAGCTATCTGGAGACCCCAAACACTCCACACACACACAGGGGAGGCTAAACAGAGTTTCCACTGAGAATGGCAAGAGAGACCCAGAGTTTGGAGCCAACCCACACACAGCGCTGTTTAGATAAAGGACACCCCTTACCAGCACCCACTGTGTACTGTAATAGTTACACAGAACTGATTCACCACCTTCCCCCCCCCCTTCTACAACCCCCTGGTACCGCACAGGATAGCTGGACTTGCTTGGAGGGACAGCTCTGTCAGCGTCTGTGTACAGGAACTGCAGGCAAGAAAATGGCGCTGAATGCTGCTGGGTCCGCTCTGAGGATAAGCTCTGCCCCTTGAAGATGGCGCGTCTTCCTGCACAAATTATTTATACTGGGCTGAGGATACGGTCGCTAGGCAGGGGATTACGTCCCCTGAGAGCGTCTGAATATGGAGGATTCTGACGCTAGCCTGGGTATTCAGTCTCCGGTTAACGTCTGTGACCAGTGTAGGGTATTAAGACGCTGGCTCAGGACGCCCCTCATAGCGCCAACACTGTGTGCCGCTGAGCCTTCCCGGAGCGCAGCCTTTCAGAGCTGCGCTCCTACCCTTCTGCTGTTATATCTCACCACATTCTGATCTTCTGGCTCTGTAAGGGGGTGGCTGCATGCTGCCGGGGTGAGCGATCACCTGTGGCGGGGAACGTTCGATCCCCTCAGGAGTTCAGTGTCCTGTCAGCAGAGATAGTGTCTCAGACCCCGCAGGGCGTTCACTACTTCCCTCCCCCCCCCCCCTCCCAAGTCCCTCGAAGCAGGGAGGATGTTGCCAGCAGCCTCCCTGTAAAATAATAAACTCTAAAATAAACTTTTACTAAAGAAGCTCTGGAGAGCTCCCCTAGCTGTGACCGGCTCCTCCAGACTAGAGATGAGCGCCGGAAATTTTTCGGGTTTTGTGTTTTGGTTTTGGGTTCGGTTCCGCGGCCGTGTTTTGGGTTCGACCGCGTTTTGGCAAAACCTCACCGAATTTTTTTTGTCGGATTCGGGTGTGTTTTGGATTCGGGTGTTTTTTTCAAAAAACCCTAAAAAACAGCTTAAATCATAGAATTTGGGGGTCATTTTGATCCCAAAGTATTATTAACCTCAAAAACCATAATTTCCACTCATTTTCAGTCTATTCTGAATACCTCACACCTCACAATATTATTTTTAGTCCTAAAATTTGCACCGAGGTCGCTGTGTGAGTAAGATAAGCGACCCTAGTGGCCGACACAAACACCGGGCCCATCTAGGAGTGGCACTGCAGTGTCACGCAGGATGTCCCTTCCAAAAAACCCTCCCCAAACAGCACATGACGCAAAGAAAAAAAGAGGCGCAATGAGGTAGCTGTGTGAGTAAGATAAGCGACCCTAGTGGCCGACACAAACACCGGGCCCATCTAGGAGTGGCACTGCAGTGTCACGCAGGATGTCCCTTCCAAAAAACCCTCCCCAAACAGCACATGACGCAAAGAAAAAAAGAGGCGCAATGAGGTAGCTGACTGTGTGAGTAAGATAAGCGACCCTAGTGGCCGACACAAACACCGGGCCCATCTAGGAGTGGCACTGCAGTGTCACGCAGGATGTCCCTTCCAAAAAACCCTCCCCAAACAGCACATGACACAAAGAAAAAAAGAGGCGCAATGAGGTAGCTGTGTGAGTAAGATAAGCGACCCTAGTGGCCGACACAAACACCGGGCCCATCTAGGAGTGGCACTGCAGTGTCACGCAGGATGTCCCTTCCAAAAAACCCTCCCCAAACAGCACATGACGCAAAGAAAAAAAGAGGCGCAATGAGGTAGCTGACTGTGTGAGTAAGATAAGCGACCCTAGTGGCCGACACAAACACCGGGCCCATCTAGGAGTGGCACTGCAGTGTCACGCAGGATGTCCCTTCCAAAAAACCCTCTCCAAACAGCACATGACGCAAAGAAAAAAAGAGGCGCAATGAGGTAGCTGACTGTGTGAGTAAGATAAGCGACCCTAGTGGCCGACACAAACACCGGGCCCATCTAGGAGTGGCACTGCAGTGTCACGCAGGATGTCCCTTCCAAAAAACCCTCCCCAAACAGCACATGACACAAAGAAAAAAAGAGGCGCAATGAGGTAGCTGACTGTGTGAGTAAGATAAGCGACCCTAGTGGCCGACACAAACACCGGGCCCATCTAGGAGTGGCACTGCAGTGTCACGCAGGATGTCCCTTCCAAAAAACCCTCCCCAAACAGCACATGACGCAAAGAAAAAAAGAGGCGCAATGAGGTAGCTGACTGTGTGAGTAAGATAAGCGACCCTAGTGGCCGACACAAACACCGGGCCCATCTAGAAGTGGCACTGCAGTGTCACGCAGGATGTCCCTTCCAAAAAACCCTCCCCAAACAGCACATGACGCAAAGAAAAAAAGAGGCGCAATGAGGTAGCTGACTGTGTGAGTAAGATAAGCGACCCTAGTGGCCGACACAAACACCGGGCCCATCTAGGAGTGGCACTGCAGTGTCACGCAGGATGTCCCTTCCAAAAAACCCTCCCCAAACAGCACATGACGCAAAGAAAAAAAGAGGCGCAATGAGGTAGCTGTGTGAGTAAGATAAGCGACCCTAGTGGCCGACACAAACACCGGGCCCATCTAGGAGTGGCACTGCAGTGTCACGCAGGATGTCCCTTCCAAAAAACCCTCCCCAAACAGCACATGACGCAAAGAAAAAAAGAGGCGCAATGAGGTAGCTGACTGTGTGAGTAAGATAAGCGACCCTAGTGGCCGACACAAACACCGGGCCCATCTAGGAGTGGCACTGCAGTGTCACGCAGGATGTCCCTTCCAAAAAACCCTCCCCAAACAGCACATGACGCAAAGAAAAATAAAAGAAAAAAAGAGGTGCAAGATGGAATTGTCCTTGGGCCCTCCCACCAACCCTTATGTTGTATAAACAAAACAGGACATGCACACTTTAACCAACCCATCATTTCAGTGACAGGGTCTGCCACACGACTGTGACTGATATGACGGGTTGGTTTGGACCCCCCCCAAAAAAAGAAGCAATTAATCTCTCCTTGCACAAACTGGCTCTACAGAGGCAAGATGTCCACCTCATCATCATCCTCCGATATATCACCGTGTACATCCCCCTCCTCACAGATTATCAATTCGTCCCCACTGGAATCCACCATCTCAGCTCCCTGTGTACTTTGTGGAGGCAATTGCTGCTGGTCAATGTCTCCGCGGAGGAATTGATTATAATTCATTTTAATGAACATCATCTTCTCCACATTTTCTGGATGCAACCTCGTACGCCGATTGCTGACAAGGTGAGCGGCGGCACTAAACACTCTTTCGGAGTACACACTTGTGAGAGGGCAACTTAGGTAGAATAAAGCCAGTTTGTGCAAGGGCCTCCAAATTGCCTCTTTTTCCTGCCAGTATAAGTACGGACTGTGTGACGTGCCTACTTGGATGCGGTCACTCATATAATCCTCCACCATTCTTTCAATGTTGAGAGAATCATATGCAGTGACAGTAGACGACATGTCCGTAATCGTTGTCAGGTCCTTCAGTCCGGACCAGATGTCAGCATCAGCAGTCGCTCCAGACTGCCCTGCATCACCGCCAGCGGGTGGGCTCGGAATTCTGAGCCTTTTCCTCGCACCCCCAGTTGCGGGAGAATGTGAAGGAGGAGATGTTGACAGGTCGCGTTCCGCTTGACTTGACAATTTTCTCACCAGCAGGTCTTTCAACCCCAGCAGACTTGTGTCTGCCGGAAAGAGAGATCCAAGGTAGGTTTTAAATCTAGGATCGAGCACGGTGGCCAAAATGTAGTGCTCTGATTTCAACAGATTGACCACCCGTGAATCCTTGTTAAGCGAATTAAGGGCTCCATCCACAAGTCCCACATGCCTAGCGGAATCGCTCCGTGTTAGCTCCTCCTTCAATGTCTCCAGCTTCTTCTGCAAAAGCCTGATGAGGGGAATGACCTGACTCAGGCTGGCAGTGTCTGAACTGACTTCACGTGTGGCAAGTTCAAAGGGCATCAGAACCTTGCACAACGTTGAAATCATTCTCCACTGCACTTGAGACAGGTGCATTCCACCTCCTATATCGTGCTCAATTGTATAGGCTTGAATGGCCTTTTGCTGCTCCTCCAACCTCTGAAGCATATAGAGGGTTGAATTCCAACTCGTTACCACTTCTTGCTTCAGATGATGGCAGGGCAGGTTCAGTAGTTTTTGGTGGTGCTCCAGTCTTCTGTACGTGGTGCCTGTACGCCGAAAGTGTCCCGCAATTCTTCTGGCCACCGACAGCATCTCTTGCACGCCCCTGTCATTTTTAAAAAAATTCTGCACCACCAAATTCAAGGTATGTGCAAAACATGGGACGTGCTGGAATTTGCCCATATTTAATGCACACACAATATTGCTGGCGTTGTCCGATGCCACAAATCCACAGGAGAGTCCAATTGGGGTAAGCCATTCCGCGATGATCTTCCTCAGTTGCCGTAAGAGGTTTTCAGCTGTGTGCGTATTCTGGAAAGCGGTGATACAAAGCGTAGCCTGCCTAGGAAAGAGTTGGCGTTTGCGAGATGCTGCTACTGGTGCCGCCGCTGCTGTTCTTGCGGCGGGAGTCCATACATCTACCCAGTGGGCTGTCACAGTCATATAGTCCTGACCCTGCCCTGCTCCACTTGTCCACATGTCCGTGGTTAAGTGGACATTGGGTACAACTGCATTTTTTAGGACACTGGTGAGTCTTTTTCTGACGTCCGTGTACATTCTCGGTATCGCCTGCCTAGAGAAGTGGAACCTAGATGGTATTTGGTAACGGGGGCACACTGCCTCAATAAATTGTCTAGTTCCCTGTGAACTAACGGCGGATACCGGACGCACGTCTAACACCAACATAGTTGTCAAGGCCTCAGTTATCCGCTTTGCAGCAGGATGACTGCTGTGATATTTCATCTTCCTCGCAAAGGACTGTTGGACAGTCAATTGCTTACTGGAAGTAGTACAAGTGGGCTTACGACTTCCCCTCTGGGATGACCATCGACTCCCAGCAGCAACAACAGCAGCGCCAGCAGCAGTAGGCGTTACACGCAAGGATGCATCGGAGGAATCCCAGGCAGGAGAGGACTCGTCAGAATTGCCAGTGACATGGCCTGCAGGACTATTGGCATTCCTGGGGAAGGAGGAAATTGACACTGAGGGAGTTGGTGGGGTGGTTTGCGTGAGCTTGGTTACAAGAGGAAGGGATTTACTGGTCAGTGGACTGCTTCCGCTGTCGGCCAAAGTTTTTGAACTTGTCACTGACTTATTATGAATGCGCTGCAGGTGACGTATAAGGGAGGATGTTCCGAGGTGGTTAACGTCCTTACCCCTACTTATTACAGCTTGACAAAGGGAACACACGGCTTGACAAATGTTGTCCGCATTTCTGGTGAAATACTTCCACACCGAAGAGCTGATTTTTTTGGTATTTTCACCAGGCATGTCAACGGCCATATTCCTCCCACGGACAACAGGTGTCTCCCCGGGTGCCTGACTTAAACAAACCACCTCACCATCAGAATCCTCCTTGTCAATTTCCTCCCCAGCGCCAGCAACACCCATATCCTCCTCATCCTGGTGTACTTCAACACTGACATCTTCAATCTGACTATCAGGAACTGGACTGCGGGTGCTCCTTCCAGCACTTGCAGGGGGCGTGCAAATGGTGGAAGGCGCATGCTCTTCACGTCCAGTGTTGGGAAGGTCAGGCATCGCAACCGACACAATTGGACTCTCCTTGTGGATTTGGGATTTCGAAGAACGCACAGTTCTTTGCGGTGCTTTTGCCAGCTTGAGTCTTTTCAGTTTTCTAGCGAGAGGCTGAGTGCTTCCATCCTCATGTGAAGCTGAACCACTAGCCATGAACATAGGCCAGGGCCTCAGCCGTTCCTTGCCACTCCGTGTGGTAAATGGCATATTGGCAAGTTTACGCTTCTCCTCCGACAATTTTATTTTAGGTTTTGGAGTCCTTTTTTTACTGATATTTGGTGTTTTGGATTTGACATGCTCTGTACTATGACATTGGGCATCGGCCTTGGCAGACGACGTTGCTGGCATTTCATCGTCTCGGCCATGACTAGTGGCAGCAGCTTCAGCACGAGGTGGAAGTGGATCTTGATCTTTCCCTAATTTTGGAACCTCAACATTTTTGTTCTCCATATTTTAATAGGCACAACTAAAAGGCACCTCAGGTAAACAATGGAGATGGATGGATACTAGTATACAATTATGGATGGACTGCCGAGTGCCGACACAGAGGTAGCTACAGCCGTGGACTACCGTACTGTACTGTGTCTGCTGCTAATATAGACTGGATGATAATGAGATGTAGTATGTATAAAGAAGAAAGAAAAAAAAAACCACGGGTAGGTGGTATACAATTATGGACGGACTGCCGAGTGCCGACACAGAGGTAGCTACAGCCGTGGACTACCGTACTGTACTGTGTCTGCTACTAATATAGACTGGTTGATAATGAGATGTAGTATGTATAAAGAAGAAAGAAAAAAAAACCACGGGTAGGTGGTATACAATTATGGATGGACTGCCGAGTGCCGACACAGAGGTAGCTACAGCCGTGGACTACCGTACTGTACTGTGTCTGCTGCTAATATAGACTGGATGATAATGAGATGTAGTATGTATAAAGAAAGAAAGAAAAAAAAAACCACGGGTAGGTGGTATACAATTATGGATGGACTGCCGAGTGTCGACACAGAGGTAGCTACAGCCGTGGACTACCGTACTGTACTGTGTCTGCTGCTAATATAGACTGGATGATAATGAGATGTAGTATGTATAAAGAAGAAAGAAAAAAAAACCACGGGTAGGTGGTATACAATTATGGACGGACTGCCGAGTGCCGACACAGAGGTAGCTACAGCCGTGGACTACCGTACTGTACTGTGTCTGCTGCTAATATAGACTGGTTGATAATGAGATGTAGTATGTATAAAGAAGAAAGAAAAAAAAACCACGGGTAGGTGGTATACAATTATGGATGGACTGCCGAGTGCCGACACAGAGGTAGCTACAGCCGTGGACTACCGTACTGTACTGTGTCTGCTGCTAATATAGACTGGATGATAATGAGATGTAGTATGTATAAAGAAGAAAGAAAAAAAAAACACGGGTAGGTGGTATACAATTATGGATGGACTGCCGAGTGCCGACACAGAGGTAGCTACAGCCGTGGACTACCGTACTGTACTGTGTCTGCTGCTAATATAGACTGGATGATAATGAGATGTAGTATGTATAAAGAAGAAAGAAAAAAAAAACCACGGGTAGGTGGTATACAATTATGGATGGACTGCCGAGTGCCGACACAGAGGTAGCTACAGCCGTGAACTACCGTACTGTGTCTGCTGCGACTGGATGATAAATAATGATATAAAAAATATATATATATCACTACTGCAGCCGGACAGGTATATATTATATAATGACGGACCTGCTGGACACTGTCTGTCAGCAGAATGAGTTTTTTATAGAATAAAAAAACACCACACAAGTCACACGACGAGTGTTTAACTTTTTCAGGCAATCACAATATAGTATACTATACTGGTGGTCAGTGTGGTCAGGTCACTGGTCAGTCACACTGGCAGTGGCACTCCTGCAGCAAAAGTGTGCACTGTTTAATTTTAAAAATATGTACTCCTGGCTCCTGCTATAACCTATAACTGCTCCCCAGTCTCCCCCACAATTAAGCTGTGTGAGCACAGTCAGATATTATACATAGATGATGCAGCACACTGGGCTGAGCACAGATATGGTATGTGACTGAGTCACTGTGTATCGTTTTTTTCAGGCAGAGAACGGATTATATTAAATAAAACTGCACTGGTGGTCACTGGTCAGTGGTCAGTCACTAGTAAACTCTGCACTCTCTAGTACTCCTAAGCTCCAGTAAATCAAGTGTCTCTGTCTCAATCTCACTCTCTCTCTCTTCTAATCTAAATGGAGAGGACGCCAGCCACGTCCTCTCCCTATCAATCTCAATGCACGTGTGAAAATGGCGGCGACGCGCGGCTCCTTATATAGAATCCGAGTCTCGCGATAGAATCCGAGCCTCGCGAGAATCCGACAGCGTCATGATGACGTTCGGGCGCGCTCGGGTTAACCGAGCAAGGCGGGAAGATCCGAGTTGCTCGGATCCGTGTAAAAAAAGCTGAAGTTCGGGCGGGTTCGGATTCCGAGGAACCGAACCCGCTCATCTCTACTCCAGACACAAGCTTGAAAAAGGAGATTTCTCTCCGAAACGCGTCGTTTGGACGACATGGATATCCTCTTTTGAGTGCACTGTTGGACTCCCTATTCAGCCTCTAAACTAAAAAGCTTCTTGCGGTGGTGCTGTGCAAATTCCACCGGGACCTGATTGCTTTTTGTTAAAAATGCTCTCTGCCCACCGCAAATCACATAGAGGGTGAGATATCTTTGGGATCAGTGCAATATATGTATATATTTTTATTTCTCACCTTTTTTTATGTGTTTTATGTCACAATTGTGCCAATAAATCTGTGTGTTTTTATTCATAAACACTTTTGTGCTATTTCATCTTTGTTACAAGGGCGCCTAAGCACATAGTCCATCTCTTCTGTTTGCTGTTCACCTAGGGACGTGGTGTTCCCTTAGTACTATGTGACGGCTGCCCATTGTAACATTAATTGCGCACTTTGGATATATTTTTTATCTTGATAAAATTCACTAGAAACAAGACCAGGACTTGTTGGATTCACAATATCATATCACAACACAACACAATTAAAGAAAACCTGGCCCCGATACTTCTTCGGGCTCAAATCTCAGACACAAATTAGCTATAGTTCCACAGCAACTGGAGGCAAATTTAACAGTATTACCAGGAGAGGTAAAAATAAGATTTTACTTACCGGTAAATCTATTTCTCGTAGTCCGTAGTGGATGCTGGGAACTCCGTAAGGACCATGGGGAATAGATGGGCTCCGCAGGAAACAGGGCATTCTAAGAAAGAATACTGGTGTGCACTGGCTCCTCCCTCTATGTCCCTCCTCCAGACCTCAGTTAAGGAAACTGTGCCCGGAAGAGCTGACAGTCCAAGGAAAGGATTTTGGAATCCAGGGTAAGACTCATACCAGCCACACCAATCACACCGTATAACTCGTGATAAACTTACTCAGTTAACAGTATGAACAACAACAGAGCATCAGATAAACCAGATGCAACCATAACATTGCAGAAGAAGTCCGCACTTGGGACGGGCGCCCAGCATCCACTACGGACTACGAGAAATAGATTTACCGGTAAGTAAAATCTTATTTTCTCTAACGTCCTAGTGGATGATGGGAACTCCGTAAGGACCATGGGGATTATACCAAAGCTCCCAAACGGGCGGGAGAGTGTGGATGACTCTGCAGCACTGAATGAGCAAACACAAGGTCCTCCTCAGCCAGGGTATCAAACTTGTATAACTTTGCAAAAGTTACAAGTATACAAGAACCTGACCAAGTAGCCGCTCGGCAAAGCTGTAATGCAGAGACCCCTCGGGCAGCCGCCCAAGAATAGCCCACCTTCCTTGTGGAGTGGCCTTTACCGATTTTGGAAGCGGCAATCCAGCCGCAGAATGAGCCTGCTGAATCGTGTTACAGATCCAGCGAGCAATAGTTTGCTTTGAAGCAGGAGCACCCAGCTTGTTGGATGCATACAGGACAAACAGCGACTCAGTTTTCCTGACTCTAGCCTTTCTGGCTACATAAACCTTCAAAGCCCTGACTACATCTAGTAACACCACTTTTGGCAGAAATTGCAGACGAGTCCGCAATTCTCCCCTGTCCATATGGAAAACCAGATAGGGGCTTTTATGTGACAAAGCCGCCAATTCTGACACACGCCTAGCCGAAGCCAAGGCCAATAGCATGACCACCTTCCACGTGAGATATTTTAACTCCACGGTTTTAAGTGGCTCAAACCAGTGTGATTTCAAGAAACTCAACACCACGTTAAGATCCCAAGGTGCCACTGGAGGCACAAGCGGGGGCTGAATATGCAGCACTCCCTTTACAAACGTCTGAACTTCAGGAAGAGAAGCCAGTTCTTTTTGAAAGAAAATGGATAGGACCGAAATCTGGACCTTAATGGACCCCAATTTTAGGCCCAAAGTCACTCCCGACTGTAGGAAGTGAAGGAAACGGCCCAGCTGGAATTCCTCTGTAGGGGCATTCCTGGCCTCACACCAAGCAACATATTTTCGCCATATACGGTGATAATGTTTACCCGTCACGTCCTCCCTAGCCTTTATTATGAATAACCTCATCCGGAATGCCTTTTTCTGCTAGTATCCGGCGTTCAACCGCCATGCCGTCAAACGCAGCCGCGGTAAGTCTTGGAACAGACAGGGCCCCTGTTGCAACAGATCCTGTCTGAGAGGCAGAGGCCATGGGTCCTCTGTGAGCATTTCTTGCAGTTCCGGATACAAAGTCCTTCTTGGCCAATCCGGAACAATGAGTATTGTTCTCACTCCTCTTTTTCTTACGATTCTCAGCACCTTGTGTATGAGAGGAAGAGGAGGAAACACATAAACCGACTGGAACACCCACGGTGTCACTAGTGCGTCCACAGCTATCGCCTGAGGGTCTCTTGACCTGGCGCAATACATTTGTAGCTTTTTGTTGAGGCGGGATGCCATCATGTCCACCTGTGGCAGTTCCCAACGACTTGTAATCTGTGTGAAGACTTCTTGATGAAGTCCCCACTCTCCCGGGTGGAGGTCGTGCCTGCTGAGGAAGTCTGCTTCGCAGTTGTCCACTCCCGAAATGAACACTGCTGACAGTGCTTTTACGTGATTCTCCGCCCAGCGAAGAATTCTGGTGGCTTCCGCCAACGCCACCCTGCTCCTTGTGCCGTCTTGGCGGTTTACATGAGCCACTGCGGTGATGTTGTCTGACTGAATCAGCACCGGTTGGTTGCGAAGCAGAAGCTCCGCTTGACTTAGGGCGTTGTATATGGCCCTTAGTTCCAGAATATTGATGTGCAGACAAGTCTCCTGACTTGACCACAGACCCTGGAAATTTCTTCCCTGTATGACTGCCCCCCACCCTCGGAGGCTTGCATCCGTGGTCATCAGGACCCAGTCCTGAATGCCGAACCTGCGACCCTCGAGAAGGTGAGCACTCTGCAGCCACCACAGAAGAGACACCCTGGCCCTGGAGGATAGGGTGATCAGCCGCTGTATCTGAAGATGCGATCCGGACCACTTGTCCAACAGATCCCACTGAAAAGTCCTCGCATGGAACCTGCCGAAGGGAATGGCTTCGTATGACGCCACCATCTTTCCCAGGACTCGCGTGCATTGATGCACAGACACCTGTTTTGGTTTTAAGAGGTCTGTGTCCAGAATCATGCCCAGGAAGGGCAGACGCGTCGTAGAAATCAGCTGCGACTTTGGAATATTCAGAATCCATCCGTGCTGTTGCAACATTTCCCGAGAGTGTGCTACGCTGATCAGCAACTGTTCTCTGGACCTCGCCTTTATCAGGAGATCGTCCAAGTATGGGATAATTGTGACTCCTTGCTTTCGCAGAAGCACCATCATTTCTGCCATTACCTTGGTAAATATTCTCGGTGCCGTGGACAGACCAAACGACAACGTCTGGAATTGGTAATGACAGTCCTGTACCACAAATCTGAGGTACTCCTGATGAGGTGGATAAATGGGGACATGCAGGTAAGCATCCTTTATGTCCAGAGACACCATAAAATCCCCCTCTTCCAGGCTTGCAATGACCGCTCTGAGCGATTCCATCTTGAACTTGAACCTTTTCAGGTAAATGTTCAGGTATTTTAAATTCAATATGGGTCTGACCGAACCGTCCGGTTTCGGTACCACAAACATTGTGGAATAGTAACCCCTTCCCTGTTGCAGGAGGGGAACCTTTACCACCACCTGCTGGAGATAAAATTTGTGAATTGCCGCTAACACTATTTCCCTCTCTATGGGGGAAGCTGGCAGGGCCGATTTGAGGTAACGGTGAGGGGGTATCACTTCGAATTCCAGCTTGTATCCCTGAGATACAATCTGTATAGCCCAGGGATCCACCAGTGAGCGAACCCACTGGTGGCTGAAATTTTCGGAGACGTGCCCCCACCGATCCTGGCTCCACCTGTGGAGCCCCAGCGTCATGCGGTGGATTTAGTGGAAGCCGGGGAGGACTTCTGTTCCTGGGAACTAGCTGTATTGTGCAGCTTCTTCCTCTACCCCTGCCTCTGGCAAGAAAGGACGCACCTCGGACTTTCTTGCCTCTTTGTGATCGAAAGGACTGCATTTGGTAATATGGTGCTTTCTTAGGTTATGAGGGAATATATGGCAAAAAATTTGACTTCCCAGCCGTAGCTGTGGAAACTAGGTCCGAGAGACCGTCACCAAACAATTCCTCACCCTTATAAGGTAAAACCTCCATGTGCCTTTTTGAGTCGGCATCACCTGTCCATTGCAGAGTCCACAGGACCCTTCTGGCAGAAATCGACATTGGATTTATTCTACAGCCCAGTAGGCTAATGTCTCTCTGGGCATCTCTCATATATAGCACAGCGTCTTTTATATGCCCCAGGGTCAGTAATATAGTATCCTTGTCCAAGGTATCAAGTTCCTCAGATAAAGTATCTGTCCATGCTGATACAGCACTACACATCCAGGCCGACGCAATTGCCGGCCTTAGTATGGTACCTGAATGTGTATAAACGGACTAAAGGATACCTTCCTGCTTTCTATCCGCAGGATCTTTTAAAGGTGGCTGTATCCTGTGACGGCAGGGCTACCTTCTTAGATAAGAGTGTCAAAGCTTTGTCTACCCTAGGGGAGGATTCCCAGCGTAACCTGTCCGCTGGCGGGAAAGGAAACGCCATAAGCAACCGTTTGGAAATCTGCATTTTCCTATCTGGAGATTCCCAAGCTTTTTCACATAACTCATTTAACTCATGTGAAGGGGGAAAGGTCACCTCATGCCTTTTTTCCCCAAACATATAAACCCTCTCGTCAGGGACTGGGTTTTCCTCTGAGATGTGCAATACATCCTTCATTGCTATAATCATGTAGCGGATGGCCTTAGCCATTTTAGGCTGCAACTTTGCATCATCGCCATCGACACTGGAGTCAGAATCCGTGTCGATATCTGTGTCAACAATTTTGGATAGTGGGCGCTTCTGAGACCCTGACGGCCTCTGCGCTGTAGGATCAGGCATGGGTTGAGACCCTGACTGTCCCAAGGCTTCAGCTTTATCCAACCTTTTATGCAAGGAAGTAACATTATCATTTAAAACCTTCCACATATCCATCCAATCGGGCGTCGGCGGCGATCCCACATTCATTTGTACCTGCTCTTCTTCCACATAGCCTTCCTCGTCAAACATGCCGACACAAGCGTACCGACACACCACACACACAGGGGATGCTCTATTTGAGGACAGAACCCCCACAAGGCCTTTTGGAGAGACAGAGATAGAGTATGCCAGCACACACCCCAGCGCTATATGACCCAGGAATTACACAGTAACTTAGTGTTTACCCAGTAGCTGCTGTATACACTGATTTTGCGCTAAATTTATGTGCCCCCCCCTCTCTTTTTACCCTCTTTCTACCGTGAGTCTGCAGGGGAGAGCCTGGGGAGCGTCCTCTCAGCGGAGCTGTGGAGAGAAAATGGCGCTGGTGAGTGCTGAGGAAGAAGCCCTGCCCCCTCAGCGGCGGGCTTCTGTCCCGCGATTTTGTGTAAAATAATGGCGGGGGCTCATGCTTATATACAGTGCCCAACTGTATATATGCTGCTTTTGCGAAGAGGTACCTAATTGCTGCCCAGGGCGCCCGCCCCTGCGCCCTGCAGTGACCGGAGTGTGTGGATTTAATGTGGGAGCAATGGCGCACAGCTGCAGTGCTGTGCGCTACCTCATATGAAGACTGGAGTCTTCTGCCGCCGCTTTTGACGTCTTCTTGCTTCTCGCGCCGGCTTCTGGCTCTGCGAGGGGGACGGCGGCGCGGCTCTGTGATCGGACGACCAAGGGTGCGTTCCTGTGTTCGATCCCTCTGGAGCTAATGGTGTCCAGTAGCCTAAGAAGCATGACCTATCCGCAGTTAGTAGGGCTGCTTCTCTCCCCTCAGTCCCACGTAGCAGAGTCTGTTGCCAGCAGATCTCTCTGAAAATAAAAAAATCCTAACAAAATACTTTCTATTTAGCAAGCTCAGGAGAGCTCACTAAGGTGCACCCAGCTCGTCCGGGCACAGATTCAAACTGAGGTCTGGAGGAGGGACATAGAGGGAGGAGCCAGTGCACACCAGTATTCCTAATTCTTTCTTAGAGTGCCCTGTCTCCTGCGGAGCCCATCTATTCCCCATGGTCCTTACGGAGTTCCCAGCATCCACTAGGACGTTAGAGAAAAGCCCAGTTTTACAGCTATAGTGGGTGATTCAGATCTGATTGCTAGGCTGCGAACTGTCCTGCGTTCAGATAGTTGCCGCCTACAGGGGGAGTGCAAATTCACAGTGCAAGTGTGCGATTCTAGATGTACATCGAGCTGCTAAAATCCACTTTGTGCAGTCTCTGCGCAGCCCAGGATTACTCCTCCAGTGCAAGCATATCAGGCTGAACGGGCCCGGAGCGGACGTCAGACACCCTCCCTGAAACCGGTTGGGCACGTCTGTGTTTTTCCAAACACTCCCAGTAAACAGTCAGTTGCCACCCACAAATGGCTTCCTCCTGTCAATCACCTTGCAAACACCCGTGCAAACAGATTTTTTGCATTATCCCATCTCAGATCAGCAAGCCCGTTGTTGTCCGACGTGCTTGCGCATTTAGTACCTGACTGCCCACTGTGCAAAAATGCAAAGCAGCGATCAGATCTGAATGACCCCCATAGATTGAAATGTTTATTAAACATAGATGTGAAACTTTGCAAGGATCACAACCAATCAGCTTGAAATAATATGGAATGAAATTATTCCTCAAGTCAGCTTTGTACTGGCATGAAACGCGGTTCTCAAACTCGGTCCTCAGAACTCCACACAGACCACATTTTCCATGTCACCCAACAGGTGCACTGTGTATCACCAACTGTCACAATTTAAAAACCAACAGGTGACTTGGAAAACATGAACTCTGTGCGGTCCTGAGGACCGAGTTTGGGAACTTATGCTCTACACCATATTTGCTTTCCCTCCTAAAAGCTGCAGAAGACTCCAGAATTTTTGCAGCCCTGATAGGGTAGGTGACTCCCGCATCCCGCCCGCTTTCTAGAGAAGCGGGCAGGATGGGTATAAAATCACTGTAATCACGACGATGGTGTAAAAAAACACAATTGCATCATTTAGCCCCTTCCCCCTACATGCATACCTGCAAATTGCAGCCATTTTCCCATCTTGAGGTGGGCCTAATGATATGACAGTCTGGCCCTGCCCCCCGAAGTGGCCTATTGCGTCTCCTCTCTGGGCTTCTCCCGGAAAGGAGACAAAAAAAGTAGGCAACTATGCTCCACACACTGCAGGGTGCGTGCCCAGAGTGTCCTTTGGATACTCCAAGCAGCCCTACTGGTCTCAGGATACTGTTTCAGGCACCCTACTAGCCAGATAAAGGGGTTGTGTGGCAATGACTGTGCCGCCCACAGGGCCCGACGCGATGGCATAGCTCGCACCCCTCCCTACAGACCTGATAATGTGCATTTGTGCTTACAGAGGCACTGATAGTAGCACTTTGAAAAGATTTAGATTACTGTTAATTAAAAGTGTAGAATCCTGCTGAAATTTCTCTACCAGATTGCAATGAGGCAGACTGGTGGTTAGTTAGCACAAATATTACCCATGGGAATTACTGACTATTCTCAAACATCCATACTTCGGAGGAGTTCTGGAAATTTTCTTTTACACACATACATATATATATATATATATATATATCAGAACGTGAAGAAAAGGGCGCCTACTAGTGTCTAATAAAAATATAGAGCTGGTGTGATTGAGAACAGGATACTACTTATCTGGCATAAACAGACTTTTGCTTCAGTCATAGGACCAGTATAGGTACATGAAAAAAGAAGAACAAAATAACATAGCGCGTACTGTTTTTACGCAATCACAATCTACAGATCAGATGAACCAATTGTGTGTTATAAAAAACTTTCTGGGTAAAGGTAAATCCCAAAATTTAAAATCCACACCCTGGCTGTGGATTTTAAATTTTGGGATTTACCTTTACCCAGAAAGTTTTTTATAACACACAATTGGTTCATCTGATCTGTAGATTGTGATTGCGTAAAAACAGTACGCGCTATGTTATTTTGTTCTTCTTTTTTCATGTACCTATACTGGTCCTATGACTGAAGTAAAAGTCTGTTTATGCCAGATAAGTAGCATCCTGTTCTCAATCACACCAGCTCTATATTTTTATTAGACACTAGTAGGCGCCCTTTTCTTCACTTTCTGAAAAAATTTTTTTATGTGTTTTCCAAGCACATATTTATTGCTTAAGGTTGCAGCCACTCTCACCCTAGAGGAAGTGTCACGTATTGTATACACTTGATTTCATATTTATTATTGGTAGTGCACTGTGACATCTGAGCGCCCCCGTTTCTATTTTCGAATATATATATATACAGGTTGAGTATCCCATATCCAAATATCCGAAATACGGAATATTCCGAAATACGGAATTTTTATGAGCGAGAGTGAGATAGTGAAACTTTTGTTTTCTGATGGCTCAATGTACACAAACTTTGTTTAATACACACAATTATTAAAAATATTGTATTAAATGACCTTCAGACTGTGTATATAAGGTGTATATGAAACATAAATTAATTGTGTGAATGTAGACACACTTTGTTTAATGCACAAAGTTATAAAAAATATTGGCTAAAATTACCTTCAGGCTGTGTGTATAAGGTGCATATAAAACATAAATGCATTATGTGCTTAGATTTAGGTCCCATTGCCATGATATCTCATTATGGTATGCAATTATTCCAAAATACGGAAAAATCCGATATCCAAAATACCTCTGGTCCCAAGCATTTTGGATAAGGGATACTCAACCTGTATATATATATATGTATATATATATATATATATATTTATTTATATATATATATTTATAAAGACTCGGCGGCGCGGCACTCGGCTTCACAACAGATAAAAGAACACGGACACCTTTCCTTTTGGTCAACGTTTCAATGTATTAGACACATTTTCGTCAGGACATAATACAAACACAAAACACATACCTTTTTATACACAAAACATCACCATGTGTGCTGCGGACGTGGGGACGGGACCGAACACCCGCCCACAAGTCGCTGATTGCTGACGTCATACGCACATGACAAGTCAGACGTGAGATTCCCGTTACCATGACAACTAAAAAGAAAGCATAGGGCACTTCAACATACCAACATACTTTGCGATACAGAATGATCGACACGATACCTGAGGATATTAGAGGGGGCAATAGAGGTTTAAAATTGTTAAGACGAGAGGCGGAGTGGATTCATCGGTTAGATGTAATTAATCCTAGGGGCCTCAATGAAAATATTTCTTATGCAGCTTTAAGATAAGTATTATGTAGCGTTCACTTTAAGATCGTATTATTCCCCTTCAGGTTCAAATATCAAGTGTGGCATTATCCCATGAGTCAATATGCTGTCCATTTGGACATTATGTATATGGTATATGGTAATATAACAATACTTGTATATATACAGTTACTTAACAACATTTGGTTTAAGTTTTTCGTCACTGTGGTATGTTGAAGTGCCCTATGCTTTCTTTTTAGTTGTCATGGTAACGGGAATCTCACGTCTGACTTGTCATGTGCGTATGACGTCAGCAATCAGCGACTTGTGGGCGGGTGTTCGGTCCCGTCCCCACGTCCGCAGCACACATGGTGATGTTTTGTGTATAAAAAGGTATGTGTTTTGTGTTTGTATTATGTCCTGACGAAAATGTGTCTAATACATTGAAACGTTGACCAAAAGGAAAGGTGTCCGTGTTCTTTTATCTGTTGTGAAGCCGAGTGCCGCGCCGCCGAGTCTTTGTATCTTCCCCTCTTGCGAGGTCACCGACGCAGCTGTATGTCTCTAACTACGGAGTGCCGGACCCCCGAGCTGATATATATATTTATATATATATATATATATATATATATATATATATATATATATATATATGCAAGGAAATTAGGAGAGCGCACTTGTAATTTAAAAGTAATATCTTTATAATAAAAATGCAATAGTAACCTACATCTCAGTTTTGGATAACAAACACGGCATAGGTTTAAAAACCGTCACGGCTCTGCTCTGCTCAGTCTCGCTGATTCCACTGCGCTGGCTCCGGTTCCAGCAGCTGACGTCACAACGCCCACGGTGTGTAGCCACCGTGGGCGTTGCGACGTCAGCTGCTGGAACCGGAGCCAGTGCAGTGGAATCAGCGAGACTGAGCAGAGCAGAGCCGTGACGGTTTTTAAACCTATGCCGTGTTTGTTATCCAAAACTGAGATGTACGTTACTATTGCATTTTTATTATAAAGATATTACTTTTAACTTACAAGTGCGCTCTCCTAATTTCCTAGCAACAATACCTTTCTGCTCCATTGGCTTGGAGCTGGACGTAGCTGCACGTGGAGTAGTTAAAAAAGCAGGAGAGGAATTAACTCTGGAAGCATTCGGACTATTTGCGCAGAGACTGAGTATTTCAACAATATATATATATATATATATATATATATATATATATACACACACACACAGTTTTATATATATATATATTATATATTATATAAAAAACAAAATTTATGGTAAGAACTTACCGTTGTTAAATCTCTTTCTGCAAGGTACACTGGGCTCCACAAGGATTAACATCGGGGTGTAGGGTAAAATCTTGATCCAAGGCACCAACAGGCTCAAAGCTTTGACTGTTCCCAAGATGCACAGCGCCACCTCCTCTATAACCCCGCCTCCGTGCACAGGAGCCGAGTTTCGTTAACCAGCCCAATGCAGTAACAGGTACTAGAGACGACAATCATAAATAGCCACATAGACCACACACTCACCACCACCGGGAAGGGTGTCAGCAACTAATGCCATACCAACCTAAAGAAGCAAAGTGCGCCAGGGTGGGCGCCTTGTGGAGCCCAGTGTACCTCGCAGAAAGATTTAACAACGGTAAGTTCTTACCATAAATCTCATTTTCTGCTGCGGGGTACACTGGGCTCCACAAGGATTAACATCGGGGATGTTCTAAAGCAGTTCCTTATGGGAGGGGACGCACTGTAGCGGGCACAAGAACCCGGCATCCAAAGCAAGAATCCTGGGAGGTGGAAGTATCGAAGGCATAGAACCTTATGAACGTGTTCACTGAGGACCACGTAGCCACCTTGCACAATTGTTCAAGGGTCGCACCACGGCGGGCCGCCCAAGATGGTCCTACAGACCGAGTAGAATGGGCTTTGATGGTAGCAGGAAAGTGCTGTAACTGTGTTGAGATTTGATCCGCCCACGGCAGATTGACAGCATGGACCATAAATTGCTGCACTGGCATAAGAGGTACCACAGGGGGCGTAAGTTTAGTGACCAGCGTATTCAACAATGTGGAGGGTAGGCCAAGGTGGGTCATTAGTTGCCCCCGGTGCTACAGACCCACTGGGGGGTAAGGAACCCCCTGAACCTGAACTCTCTGCTGCCATGTTATCCTCAAAAGTGTCTGCAGCATCACCACCACGCAATGTGGGAGAAGCCCCAGTTCCGTTGCCTTGTGTAGCTGACATAATGATAAGCACAATATCAGGCAATCTAGTACAGTATTAGCAGCGATATACCTTAGCAAGAACTCCCAGTGCAGTGTGACTTTCCTGTCAGCACAAACCAGGAACCCAAGAGATATATGGTGACTATAAATCACAAAGAAAAATACACAGAAAGTATATCTTGTGAAATACCTATAGCAGTTAATAAACCTGACACACTTAGCCCCCTCAGATTACAGAATATAGGAGTAGCAAGCTGAGTGAAAATAAGAATTTACTCACCGGAAATTCTATTTCTCGTAGTCCGTAGTGGATGCTGGGTACTCCGTAAGGACCATGGGGTATAGACGGGCTCCGCAGGAGACTGGGCACTCTTAAAAGAAAGATTAGGTACTATATCTGGTGTGCACTGGCTCCTCCCTCTATGCCCCTCCTCCAGACCTCAGTTAGGGAAACTGTGCCCGGAAGAGCTGACATTACTAGGAAAGGATTTGGAATCCAGGGTAAGACTCATACCAGCCACACCAATCACACCGTACAACTCGTGATAACTATACCCAGTTAACAGTATGAACAATACCTGAGCCTCTCTCAACAGATGGCTCATACAATAACCCTTTAGTTAAGCAATAACTATATACATGTATTGCAGACAATCCGCACTTGGGACGGGCTCCCAGCATCCACTACGGACTACGAGAAATAGAATTACCGGTGAGTAAATTCTTATTTTCTCTGACGTCCTAGTGGATGCTGGGTACTCCGTAAGGACCATGGGGATTATACCAAAGCTCCCAAACGGGCGGGAGAGTGCGGATGACTCTGCAGCACCGAATGAGCAAACTCAAGGTCCTCCTCAGCCAGGGTATCAAACTTGTAGAATTTTGCAAAAGTGTTTGAACCCGACCAAGTAGCAGCTCGGCAAAGTTGTAAAGCCGAGACCCCTCGGGCAGCCGCCCAAGAAGAGCCCACCTTCCTCGTGGAATGGGCTTTTACTGATTTAGGATGCGGCAGTCCAGCCGCAGAATGTGCAAGCTGAATCGTGCTACAGATCCAGCGAGCAATAGTCTGCTTTGAAGCAGGAGCACCCAGCTTGTTGGGTGCATGCAGGATAAATAGCGAGTCAGTTTTTCTGACTCTAGCTGTCCTGGAAACAAAAAGTTCTCCAAGTCCCTAGTAGCCGCAGGCACCACAATAGGTTGGTTCAAATGAAACGATGATACCACCTTAGGGAGAAATTGGGGACGAGTCCTCCATTCTGCCCTTTCCATATGGAAGATCAGATATGGGCTTTTACATGACAAAGCCGCCAATTCTGACACACGCCTAGTCCAAGCTAAGGCCAAAAGCATGACCACTTTCCACGTGAGATATTTTAGCTCCACGGTCTTAAGTGGCTCAAACCAGTGGGATTTTAGGAATCCAACACACGTTAAGATCCCAAGGTGCCACTGGAGGCACAAAAGGGGCTGAATATGCAGCACCCCTGTAACAACGTCGAACTTCAGGCAGTGAAGCCAGTTCTTTTTGAGAGAGAAAAAGGGATAGGGCCGAAATCTTGGCCTTTATGGATCCTAATTTTAGGCCCATAGTCACTCCTGACTGTAGGAAGTGCAGGAATCGACCCCCCTGGAATTCCTCTGTAGGGCCTTCCCGGCCACACACCAAGCAACCTATTTTCGCCATATACAGTGAAAAAGTCTTGCTGTCACGTCTTTCCTAGCCTTTATCAGCGTAGGAATAACTGCATCCGGAATGCCCTTTTCCGCTAGGATCCGGCGTTCAACCGCCATGCCGTCCAACGCAGCCGCGGTAAGTCTTGGATCAGACAGGGTCCCTGTTGCAACATGTCCTGACTGAGAGGCAGAGGCCATGGGTCCTCTGAGAGCATTTCTTGCAGTTCCGGGTACCGAGTCCTTCTTGGCCAATCCGGAGCAAAGAATATTGTTCACACTCCTCCATTTATTACAATTCTCAGCCCTTGGGTCTGAGAGGAAGCGGAGGGAATATATAGACCGACTGGAACACCCACGGTGTTACTAGTGCGACCACAGCTATCGCCTGAGAGTCCCTTGACCCAGCGTAAAACCTTTTTTATCTTTTTATTGAGGTGGGACGCCATGTAGTCCACCTGAGGCAGTTTCCATCAATTTGCAAAACTGCGTGAAGACTTCCTGATGAAGTCACCACTTTCCCGGGTGGAGGTCGTGTCCACTCCCGGAATGAACACTGCTGACAGTGCGCTTACTTGATTCTCCGCCCAGCGAAGAATTCTGGTGGCTTCTACCCTCGCCACCCTGCTCCTTGTGCCGCCCTGGCGGTTTACATGAGCCCCTGCGGTCTGACTGGATCAGAACCGGTTGGTCGCGAAGCAGGAACTCCGCTTGACTAAGGGCGTTGTATATGGCCCTTAGTTCCAGGATATTGATTTGAAGGCAAGTCTGTTGGCTTGACCACAAACCTTGGAATTTTCTTCCCTGTGTAACTGCCCCCCCACCCTCGGAGGCTTGCATCCGTGGTCACCAGGACCCAGTCCTGAATGCCGAATCTGCGGCCCTCGAGAAGGTGAGCACTCCGCAGCCACCACAGGAGAGACACCCTGGCCCTGGGGGATAGGGTGATTAACCGATGCATCTGAAGATGTGATCCGGACCACTTGTCCAGTAAGTTCCATTGTCCTTGCATGGAACCAGCCGAAGGGGATGGCCTCGTATGATGCCACCATCCTTCCCAGGACTCGAGTGCAGTGATGCACTGACACCTGTTTTGGTTTTCAATGGATTCCTGACCAGTGTCATGAGCTCCTGAGCTCTCTCTATCGGGAGATAAACCCTCTTCTGGTCTGTGTCTAGGATCATGCCTAGGCGAGGCAGATGAGCTGTAGGAACCAACTGCGACTTCGGAATATATAGAATCCAGTCGTGTTGCCGTTTCACTTCCAGAGAAGGTGATACGCTGTCCAGCAACTGCTCTCTTGATCTCGCTTTTATGAGGAGATCATCCAAGTATGTGATAATAGTGACACCTTGCTTCCGCAGGAGCACCATCATATCCGCCATTACCTTGGTGAAATTGGTAATGACAATTCCGTACCGCAATTCTGAGGTACGCCTGATGAGGTGGATAAATGGGGACACGAAGGTATGCATCCCTTATGTCCCGATTCATTTCAGGCTTGCAATGACCGCTCTTAGCGATTCCATCTTGAACCTGAACCTTTTCAGGTATATGTTCAGGGATTTTAATACAATATGGGTCTAACCGAACCGTCTGGTTTCGGGATTATAACATGGTCGAATAATAACACCCTCTTGTTGAAGTAGGGGACCCTTGACCATCACCTGTTGAAGATACAATTTACGAATTGCAGTTAACACTGGCTCCCTCTCTTGGGGGGAAGCCCGCCGGGTCCTCGGTGAGGGGGCATCTTCTCACAGTCCAGCCTGTATCCCTGCGATACAATTTCTATTGCCCAGGGATCTAACAGGGAGTGAACCCACTTGTGGCTGAACTTACGAAGGCGTGTCCCCACCGGGCCTAGCTCCGCCTGTGGAGCCCCAGCGACATGCGGTGGATTTTTGTAGAGGCCGGGGAGGACTTCTGTTCCTGGGGACTAGCTGTGTTGTACAGCTTCTTTCCTCTGCCCCCGGCTCTGACAAGAAAGGACGCACCTCAGACTTTCTTGTTTCTTTATTCGAAAAGCTACATTTAATAATGTCGTGCTTTCCTAGGCTGTGCAGGAATATAAGGCAAAATATCAGAATTACCAGCTATAGCTGTGGAGACCAGGCCCGAGAACCTTTCTCCACACAATCCTCAGCCTTCCATATGCCTCTTAAGTCGGCATCATCTGTCCAATGTATATTCTACAGGACACGTCAAGCAGAAATCGACATAGCTTTTGTCTCTAGGACCCAGTATACTCATGTCCCTTTGGGCATGCTTTATAATTATATATCTATCACTTAAGACAGCATCTTAAAATATTTATATGCATACCAGGGTCTCAATCTCTGCTGATAAGGTACCTGTCCACGCTGCCATAGCGCTATAAACCCATGCTGACACAATCGCCGGTCTGGGTAGTATACTAGAATGTGCACACTATCTGCAGGATCCCTGAGAATAGCTAGTGCAAACAGGACACCCAAGGGGAAGATTCTCAACACATCCTGGCCCTAGTGGGGAAAGGATACAGCCTGAGAATTCTCTTGTGGGAAGCTGCCGTCTCTTGTCTGGAGATTCCCGCTCTTTTTCCTCATGAGAGGAGGGAAATTTACCTCAGCATTCTTCCCCTTAACATGTGTACTCTCGTGTCAGGGACAGATGAGTCATCAGTGATATGCAAATCATCTTTTATTCCAATAATCATATATTGAATATCTTTTAGCCCTCTTGGCTGTAACTTTGCATTATCATAGTCGACAGTGGAGTTAAACTCTGTGTCGATACTTTGTTATTTTGGATAGTGAACATAGAGAGACTCTGAAGGACTCTGTGACATAGGGACAGACCAGGGTAGATTTCCTTTCTGTTCCCTAACCTTTTGTGCAATAATTTTACCTCAGCACTTACACATATCCAAACAGGTGTCGGCGTTGTCGACGGAGACACCCTCCCACACACATATCAGCTCTATCACCTCCTTAGAGGAGCCTTTTACCTCAGACATGTCGACACACGCGTACCGACACACCACACACACAGGGGATGCTCTATTTGAAGACAGTTCCCCCACCAGGCCCTTTGGAGAGACAGAGAGAGAGTATGCCAGCACACACCACAGCGCTATATAATACAGGGATGTACACTAAACTGAGTGATTTTTCCCCTATAGCAGCTTATATACACAGTTTTGCGCCTAAATTTATGTGCCCCCCCCCTCTCTTTTTTACCCTTTGTGTACCAGGATACTGCAGGGGAGAGCCTGGGGAGCTTCCTTCCAGCTGAGCTGTGAAGAGAAAATGGCGCCGGTGTGCTGAGGAAGAAGGCCCGGCCCCCTCAGCGGCGGGCTTCTGTCCTTTTATGTACTTTAATGGCGGGGGTTAATGCACATATACAGTTTATCAGACTGTATTATGTGCTTTTCGCCAAGTAAGGTAATCTAATTGCTGCCCAGTGCGCCCCCCCCCCCCAGCACCCTGCACCCATCAGTGACCGGAGTGTGTGGTGTGCTAAGGGAGCAATGGCGCACAGCTGCAGTGCTGTGCGCTACCTTAATGAAGACCGGAGTCTTCAGCCGCCGATTTTCAACTTCTCTTCGTTCTTCTGGCTCTGCAAGGAGGACGGCGGCGCGGCTCCGGGACCGGATGACCGAGGACTGGGCCTGTGTTCGATCCCTCTGGAGCTAATGGTGTCCAGTAGCCTTAGAAGCCCAAGCTAGCTGCAAGCAGGTAGGTTCGCTTCTCTCCCCTCAGTCCCACGTAGCAGTGAGTCTGTTGCCAGCAGATCTCACTGAAAATAAAAAACCTAACAAATACTTTCTTTTCTAGGAAGCTCAGGAGAGCCCCTAGGGTGCATCCAGCTCTAGCCGGGCACAGATACTAACTGAGGTCTGGAGGAGGGGCATAGAGGGAGGAGCCAGTGCACACCAGATATAGTACCTAATCTTTCTTTTAAGAGTGCCCAGTCTCCTGCGGAGCCCGTCTATACCCCATGGTCCTTACGGAGTACCCAGCATCCACTAGGACGTCAGAGAAATACACGAGATGGCAGCCACGCAGCAGCTACATACACACACACACACACACATAGTCACAAGCGTACCATGCAGAAATTATACAAAACCATAAAAGTGCACTGGACTAGCAATACAAAGTAATACTCAGTATAGCTATAAATGTAAACAGTAGATATAACAAAGCACAGTAGATACTGGATGTATATCACAGGGTGTTTATAACACAACCCTGAATGTATGCACTCTTTCTTAACTAACACTGTCCCGTGACAGGTAGAATGATTAAGTGTCCTGTAAAATGAACAGCGCTGGCGAGCAGGTGGCTTTACAGAGGAGGATTTGCCCCAGCAGTCCTAGGAACAGCGCAGCTCCGTGTGATGGCGGCTGACAGGGAGTGAGGGAGAGACATGCAGCTCCAGGATGGGAACGTTTACCCAAATGGCGCCCTGGGGCTGGGGGAGGGGCTACAGGTTAGGCTTTATTCCCCTGCTGGCTTCCCCACCGGGCACAGCGGGCTGTATAAAAACGGGTTTTTATAGGTGAAAAACCCCCACCTGTGTCCGGTGACTAGTGGAGCGGCTGCCCTTTACAATGTCCACGGACGCGCTGGATCGCGATAATAGCGGGCCAAAGAGACCCCTTACCTCTCCATGTACCTGTGGCCACGCGATCCTGGAGGGCAGCGGCGAGTGTGTGTGACTGACGAGGAAGGACACCGGAGCCTCCGCTGTAGTTACCCGGCAACCAGGGCGTGGGAGTATACAGCGCCGCTGGGGGAGTGATGGAGCTGCAGCAAAGGATGTCTATCTGACATTCATGAAAGCTGCAGCCCTTGAAGTCTTCAAATTTCTTCTTTCTTCTGAAATTAAGCTATAATATAGGCTGCAGGAGCAGCCCCCCTGTTGATTGCCTGCACTGCAGGCACCAACTTACAAACTGAGCTCCTGTGCACGGAGGCGGGGCTATAGAGGAGGCGGCGCTGTGCATCTTGAGAACAGTCAAAGCTTTGAGCTCGTTGGTGCCTCGGATCAAGAACCTACTCTACATCCCGATGTTAATCCTTGTGGAGCCCAGTGTACCCCGCAACAGAAATATTATATATATATATATTATGTATGTATTTAAGCCATACAGGTGCAGGGCATACAGCGTTCATTCCAAGATCCCAAAGCACAGTCAGCACTTCCTTACTAACACCCGAATTGTCTAGTCTACAGTATCTGATCAACTAATTTACAATTCTGGACAAAAATTACTGAAAAAGACACCATATAAAACCAGATCTGTTTATAAGCGGTTAAAGGGTATGCAGACTATATAAAATGTGGTTACATTCAAAATAATTAACACAGAAGCTGTGTGGACATACTGGTATTAGTATGTTAAATGGCTTCTGGCACATTATCATTGGTACTATATAAATAAACAACAATAATATGAATAAGCATCCTGGCATTCACTAAACACTTTGTGGAGGGTGGAGCAGACAAATGGAAATGGAGTACAACTGGTTTAGTTATCAAAACACAATATAACTAAGACTGGTCATTTAATTGACCCATTATAGCATGGGTTGCTCACAAAAAAGCATGTGAGCATGTTTGAAGCTACAGGTACAACAAGTGTGACTGATTGTGTAGATAATTTAGCATACTTTATGTACTGTTTCACTGTTGGAGTTACAACACACTGACCTCTTACTGTGCTGCAGACAACAGGCATTCAGCATATTATAAATGCATAATGTTGCCTATAGTCTTAAGGTGTGTACACACGGCGAGATATTTTCTTTCGATTTTGACTACATAGTCAAAATCGTAAGAAAAGTTAGTGCAGATCGCAAGGTGAAAGTCATCTTGCGATCCCGATGCGATGCCGATGCGCGGTCCCGCGCCGACCTAATCCCTGTCGCATAGTGAGAATCGGGGTTAACCCGAATCTCACCATGTGTACACACCTTAAGCTTGAGCCAGCCCAAGCTGCTCTATTAGGAACCCATTAGATTTAAACAAAAATGATCCAAAATCAATTAAACATACAAAAACTCCCAACACATGAAACTATTATTTTAATACGGACATAAAAAAAAACATCGGAAAAATATTATTATTTCCATTTATAAAAGTACATGCACCATATTAATAGTAAACAAAAAAAAAATACATTAAATAGCAATGGCATTTGCAATAAATTGGCCATACAATCACGGACAGATTCAATAACGTGAGCTTGTGTTGCACCGTTTCTTCTTCCAGTAAGGAGCATTTAATTAGAGACCAGCAATCAGCCTGTGAGCAGCGACAAGGCATCACTTAATGCTGACTTCTACTCACACCATCGGGACTAAGGGCCTAATTCAGACCTGATCGTACGATCCGTCACACAGACATGCAGGGGGACGCCCAGCACAGGGCTTGTCCGCCCCGCATGTCAGGCCAGATTCCCCCGCACAAGTACAAAAGCATTGCACAACGGTGATGCTTTTGTACTGGAAGAGTAGCTCCCTGCCAGCGCAGCTCCTGCACGCTGGCAAGAGCTACTCGTCGCTGTGAGGGTCGCAGTGGCTGCGTGTGACGTCATGCAGCCTCCGCGCCTCGCCCACCCCCCAACGGTCCGGGCACGCCTGCGTTGCCCAGATCACGCCCCCTAAATAGCGGACAAACGCCACCGGCCTGCTCAGTGACCGCCTCTGCCTGTCAATTAGGCAGAGGCAATCGCAGGGCTGAGACAGCAGTCGGCTGTCTGGCATGCGCCGGCGCATGCGCAGTTCGGACCTGATCGCTGCTGTACGAAAATGCACAGCAGCGATCAGGTCTGAATTAGGCCCTAAGAGCAGTAAGATAGTGGCAACTACTAAGAGTTTCCTGATACACATGGGTAAAGCACAACTATGAATGCCCTTCACAACAAGTGACTTGATCATCAAATTGCCATTACACACACACACACACACACACACACACAAAAAAAGACAAATTTGGTAAAAAAATTAATTTCATCAATATTAATTTTTTTGTCCCACAAATTAGGTCAAAGATGGAGCAACATTAATCATAAATATAACTTTGGTATCTGCATTATTAAGGAGAGAGAACATAATGTGAAGTTGACATTATTCTAAAGAAGAAAATGTTAATAAGGGATCTGACTAGAAGTCAGAAACAATCTGACTAGATTGCTTAGAAATTCAGCACGGATCTCTCCGTGTGTAGGGTGCAGGCAACAGAAATGCGTGGTCCCGCGTGTCGCTATCGCCAGCTCTAGATTTGGAATGCATGCATGCCAAATCTAGTGAGATCGCTCATTATTTCACAGCTGGGTAAAATGAGCGGCCCCCCTGTTCCCCCCATCGCTCAGCAAACATTGTGCTGTGTGTTGAGCGGGTGAGAGATTTGTGCTGAGCGGTCAGTGCTAGATCGCTCAGCACACATCTCACCCCATGTGTACGGGGTTTAACTATTTGTATATGGTGGTTTACCACGTGTTTTCATGCAATCAGTGTTTGAAGCTGAATTTTGAAGGTGAAGATCACTATAACTAACTTGTAACTTTAGTTACAAAACATGAATATGTTTCTTTCAGCTTTGTAAGATGTCTAATTTTTAGATACCATAAGGTTTATGAGGATGCTGGACATCTAACCAATACCTCAATGTCCATTGATGTCCATTAAATAAAATAGCTTATCTTATTACAGATAACTAACGTTACATGTTTATTTAAGTCAATATCATACGCTAAAAAATTTTTTTATTAATGTTATTATCTAATACTTTGTCCTCTTTTAGAAACCTACTAGGGATAAAGCAAATTGAATGTGAAAATACAACAGGCTCTAGAAAATCATTTTTTTGTTTTGTTTTATGAAATTTGGAAATTTTAAAATATACGAAAGTTGGAAGCATTGGTAGGATGATGATCATTTGAGGGCAAAGGAAGGGGACCCCTTTGGACATATTTTTTGTTCTTTCTTGTATGTATATATAATAAGAATTTACTCACCGGTAATTCTATTTCTCGTAGTCCGTAGTGGATGCTGGGAACTCCGTAAGGACCATGGGGAATAGCGGGCTCCGAAGGAGGCTGGGCACTCTAGAAAGATCTTAGACTACCTGGTGTGCACTGGCTCCTCCCACTATGACCCTCCTCCAAGCCTCAGTTAGGTACTGTGCCCGGACGAGCGTACACAATAAGGAAGGATTTTGAATCCCGGGTAAGACTCATACCAGCCACACCAATCACACCGTACAACTCGTGATATGAAACACAGTTAACAGTATGAAACAATAGAGCCTCTCAACAGATGGCTCAACAATAACCCGATTTAGTTAACAATAACTATGTACAAGTAATGCAGATAAACCGCACTTGGGATGGGCGCCCAGCATCCACTACGGACTACGAGAAATAGAATTACCGGTGAGTAAATTCTTATTTTCTCTAACGTCCTAGTGGATGCTGGGAACTCCGTAAGGACCATGGGGATTATACCAAAGCTCCCAAACGGGCGGGAGAGTGCGGATGACTCTGCAGCACCGAATGAGAGAACTCCAGGTCCTCCTCAGCCAGGGTATCAAATTTGTAGAATTTTGCAAACGTGTTTGCCCCTGACCAAGTAGCTGCTCGGCAAAGTTGTAAAGCCGAGACCCCTCGGGCAGCCGCCCAAGATGAGCCCACCTTCCTTGTGGAATGGGCATTGACAGATTTTGGCTGTGGCAGGCCTGCCACAGTATGTGCAAGCTGAATTGTACTACAAATCCAACGAGCAATAGTCTGCTTAGAAGCAGGAGCACCCAGCTTGTTGGGTGCATATAGGATAAACAGCGAGTCAGATTTTCTGACTCCAGCCGTCCTGGAAACATATATTTTCAGGGCCCTGACAACATCTAGCAACTTGGAGTCCTCCAAATCCTTAGTAGCCGCAGGCACCACAATAGGCTGGTTCAGGTGAAACGCTGACACCACCTTAGGGAGAAACTGGGGACGAGTCCTCAATTCTGCCCTATTCATATGGAAAATCAAATAAGGGCTTTTACAAGACAAAGCCGCCAATTCTGATACTCGCCTGGCAGAAGCCAAGGCCAATAACATAACCACCTTCCATGTGAGATATTTCAGATCCACGGTTTTTAGTGGTTCAAACCAAAGTGATTTTAAGAAAACTCAACACCACGTTGAGATCCCAAGGTGCCACAGGAGGCACAAACGGGGGCTGACTATGCAGCACTCCTTTTATAAATGTCTGAACTTCAGGTACTGAAGCTAGTTCTTTTTTGAAAGAAAATCGACAGAGCCGAGATCTGTACCTTAATGGAACCCAATTTAAGGCCCATAGTCACTCCTGCTTGCAGGAAATGCAGAAATCGACCTAGTTGAAATTCCTCTGTTGGGGCCCTTTCGGCCTCACACCATGCAACATATTTTCGCCATATGCGGTGATAATGAGTTGCTGTAACCTCTTTCCTGGCTTTAGTAAGCGTAGGAGTTACTTCCTCCGGAATACCCTTTTCCTTCAGGATCCGGCGTTCAACCGCCATGCCGTCAAACGCAGCCGCGGTAAGTCTTGGAACAGACAGGGCCCCTGCTGCCGCAGGTCCTGACTGAGTGGCAGAGGCCATGGGTCCTCTGATATAAATTCTTGAAGTTCTGGGTACCAAGCTCTTCTTGGCCATCCACGAGTATCGTTCTTACTCCTCGCCTTCTTATTATTCTCAGTACCTTTGGTATGAGAGGCAGAGGGGAGAACACTTAAACCGACTGGTACACCCACGGTGTTACCAGAGCGTCCATAGCTATCGCCTGAGGGTCCCTTGACCTGGAGCAATATCTTTTATAGCTTTTTGTTAAGGCGGGACGCCATCATGTCCACCTGTGGCCTTTCCCAATGGTGTACAATCCTATTGGAAGACTTCTGGAGGAAGTCCCCATTCTCCCGGGTGGAGGTCGTGTCTGTTGAGAAGATCTGCTTCCCAGTTGTCCACTCCGGGAATGAACACTGCTGACAGTGCTAACACATGATTTTCCGCCTATCGGAGAATCCTTGTGGCTTCTGCCATCGCCATCCTGCTTTTTGTGCCGCCCTGTTGATTACATGGGCGACTGCCGTGATGTTGTCTGATTGGATCAGTACCGGCTGGTTTTGAAGCAGAGGCCTTGCTGGCCTCAGGGCATTGTAAATGGCCCTCAGATCCAGAATATTTATGTGTAGGGAAATAACCTGACTTGACCAAAGTCCCTGGAAGTTTCTTCCCTATGTGACTGCCCCCCAGCCTCAAAGGCTGGAATCCATGGTCACTAGGACCTAGTCCTGTATGCCGAACCTGCGGCCCTCTTGAAGATGGGCACTCTGCAGCCACCACAGTAGAGATACCCTGGTCCTTGGAGACAGGGTTATCAGCCTATGCATCGGAAGATGCGATCCGGACCACTTGTCCAACAGGTCCCTCTGAAAAGTTCTTGTATGGAACCTGCCTAATGGGATTGCTTCGTAAGAAGCTACCATTTTTCCCAGGACTCGCGTGCAATGATGCACCGCTACCTATTTTGGTTTCAGGAGGTCTCTGACTAGAGATGACAACTCCTTGGCTTTCTCCTCCGGGAGAAACACTATTTCTGGTTTATGTCCAGAACCATCCCCAGGAACAGTAGACGTGTCATAGGAACCAGCTGTGACTTTGGACTGTTTAGAATCCACCTATGCTGTTGTAGCACTTTCCAAAATAGTGCTACCCCGACTACCAACTGCTCCTTGGACCTCGCCCTTATAACGAGATTGTCCAATTACGGGATAATTACAACTCCCTTTTTTTGAAGGAGTATCATCATTTCGGCCATTACCTTGATAAAACACCCTCGGTGCCATGTACAGTCCAAACGGCAGTGTCTGGACTTGGTAATGGTAATCCTGTACCACAAATCTGAGGTACTCCTGGCGAGGATGGTAAATGGGGACATGCAGGTAAGCATCCTTGATGTCCCGGGATACCATGTAATCCCCCTCGTCCAGGCTTGCAATAACCGCCCTGAGCGATTCCATCTTGAACTTGAATTTTTTTATGTTCAAGGATTTTAAATATAAAATGGGTCACACCGAACCATGCGGTTTCGGTACCCCAACCCGTGTGGAATAGTAACCCCGTCCTTGTTGAAGTAGGGGCACCTTGAGTATTACCTGCTGGGAATACCGCTTATTAATTGCCTCTAGCACAGCCTCCCTGCTTGAGGGAGTTGTCAGCAAGGCATATTTTAGGAAACGGCTGGGGGGAGACATCTCTAATTCCAGCTTGTACCCCTGAAATACTACTTGGAAGAAACAGGGATCCACCTGTGAGCGAGCCCACTAATTGCTGAAATTTTTGAGGCGGCCCCCCACCGTACCTGGCTACACCTGTGGAGCACCCGCGTCATGGTGTGTACTCACAGGAGGCGGGGGAAGAATCTTGATTCTGGGAACAGGCTGACTGGTGCAGCTTTTTCCCTCTACCCTTGTCTCTGTACAGAAAGGAAGCGCCATTTGACCCGCTTGCTTTTCTGAAGCCGAAAGGACTGTACCTTTTTCTGTGAGGAAACCTGAGGTAAAATTATTTCTTCCCAGCAGTTGCTGTGGATACGAGGTCCCAGAGACCATCCCCAAATAATTCCTCACTCTTATAAGGCTCTCTATGCGCTTTTTAAGTCAGCATCACCTGTCCAGTGACAGGTCTCTAATACCCTCCTGACAGAATGGACATTACATTTATTTTGGATGCCAGCCAGCAAAATATCCCTCTGTGCATCCCCCATATATAAGACAACGTCTTTAATATGTTTTTATGTTTGCCAACTATTATCCCTGTTTGACAGGGTCACCAACCACGCTGCAGCAGCACTATCTGCAGGTCTCAGTCTAGTACCTGAGTGTGTAAATACAGACTTCAGGATAGCCTCCTGTTTTTTTTATCAACAGGTACCTATTAAAGTGGCCGTATCCTAAGACGGCAGTGCCACCTTTTTTGACAAACGTGTGAGCGCCTTATCCACCCTAGGGGATATCTCCCAGCGTAACTTATCCTCCTGGCGGGAAAGGGTACGCCATCAGTAACTTTTTATAAATTACCAGTTTCTTAACGGGGGAACCCACGCTTTTCACACACTTCATTTATTCATCTGATGGGGGAACAAAACACTGCCTGTTTTTTCTCCCCAAACCTAAAACCCATTTATAGAGGTTAAAGTCAGAAATGTATAACACATTTTTTATTGCCGGGATCAAGTCACGGATTGGATTGTGTATATGTCTCCACCTTGTCGACACTGGAGTCAGACTCCGTGTCGACATCTGTGTCTGCCATCTGAGAGAGCGGGCGTTTTTGAGCCCCTGATGGCCTTTGAGACGCCTGGGCAGGCGCGCGCTGCGAAGCCGGGTGTCCCACAGCTGTTACGTCATCCACCCTTTTATGTAAGGAGTTGACACTGTCGGTTAATACCTTTTACCTCTCTATCCACTCTGGTGTCGGCCCCACAGGGGGCGACATCACATATATCGGCCTCTGTTCCGTCACCATATAAGCCTCCTCATTCAACATGTCGACACAGCCGTACCGACACACCGCAGACACACAGGGAATGCTCTAAACGAGGACAGGACCCACAAAAGCCCTTTGGGGGGACAGAGTGAGAGTATGCCAGCACACACCAGAGCGCTATATACTGCAGGGACTAACTGAGTTATGTCCCCTATAGCTTTATATCTATATATATAATGTATACTGCGCCTAAATTTAGTGCCCCCTCTCTCTTTTTTTAACCCTTGTAGACTGCAGGGGAGAGCCAGGGAGCTTCCCTCCAACGGAGCTGTGAGGGAAAATGGCGCCAGTGTGCTGAGGAGATAGGCTCCGCCCCTTTTTCGCGGCCTATTCTCCCGTTTTTTATGGACTTCTGGCAGGGGTATTTACCTCATATATAGCCCCTGGGGCTATATATTGAGGTATTTTTGCCAGCCAAGGTGTTTTTATTGCTGCCTCAGGGCGCCCCCCCCCAGCGCCCTGCACCCTCAGTGACCGGAGTATGAAGTGTGTGAGAGGAGCAATGGCGCACAGCTGAAGTGCTGTGCGCTACCTTGGTGAAGACTGAGTCTTCATGCCGCCGATTTTCCGGACCATCTTCTTGCTTCTGGCTCTGTAAGGGGGACGGCGGCGCGGCTCCGGGACCGAACATCAAGGCTGGGCCTGCGGTCGATCCCTCTGGAGCTAATGGTGTCCAGTAGCCTAAGAAGCCCAATCCGGCTGCAAGCAGGCGAGTTCGCTTCTTCTCCCCTTAGTCCCTCGCTGCAGTGAGCCTGTTGCCAGCAGGTCTCACTGAAAAGAACAAATTCTAAGACTATAACTTTCTAAGAGCTCAGGAGAGCCCCTAGTGTGCATCCAACCTCGGCCGGGCACGAAATCTAACTGAGGCTTGGAGGAGGGTCATAGTGGGAGGAGCCAGTGCACACCAGGTAGTCTAAGATCTTTCTAGAGTGCCTAGCCTCCTTCGGAGCCCGCTATTCCCCATGGTCCTTACGGAGTTCCCAGCATCCACTAGGACGTTAGAGAAATATATATATATATAAAGTAAAGCGCTCTGGTGTGAGCTGCCTCTATAAGGTCAAAGGTTTTTTGGAGCCAATTATTGTATAATGCAAGGTGTGTGACCACCATCAGTACAAACGCACACAATACCCAAGAAGTTGAATCTAAGGACCTTATTCAGTAGGAATTGCTACTGCGATGTGATGACATCTGGCCAATTTTCGAACCAGTGTGCACGTGCAGAGACCCAGTGGCCTGGGAGAGACGTTGGCGGTGCGGCATTGCGGGGGCATGGTGATACAAATGCAGCCGGGTTTCCGGGATGTCACACCGGGTGCCCACAGGGCCACTGCAAAACAAAACATGGCTGCCCCAGGCAGGGGGCTAACCTTGTTTTGTGGGGTCTGCATTGCTGGCGGCCATGAGCATGCTGGGCTGCCTTGCACTGTGCTGGACGGACCCCAGCATGCAAATCTAGGCAGTTGTACTTTTGCTAAATTAGAAAAACTGCAGCTGATACTGAATAATGTCCTAAGGTCACAGTTCCACCTGTGAACTCTTTTGATTAGACGTATCAGAAATGACAACTTTCTTAATGTGCAATATTTGAAAAGAAAATGTGGTCTGGTTTTTCAGGATTATTAGGTTTTCCTGAGAAAGATGACATTGACAGCATAAGCACAGATTTAGTGTTATGTACTTTGGCAGAGCCTCGTAAATTGCATGGCAAACATTATTTCTTTGATTTGCCATATATTGAGTTTTGTTAAATGTTTAATGTTATACTGACAGAGTATAAAGTATATTCTTTGTGTAAGTTATATTATGTGATATTAGTCATAGAAAACACATGCCTATTTTGATCAAAATTAAGCATAAACATAACTGGAAATTTATGGCACATTATTTAACTATTCATACAAACATAATGTTATGCAGGACTATTGCTATTGTAAAGGGAAAAGTTGCCATTTACCTCATTTAACACATTTATATACGTTTACTACTGAGGTTTTTTAATCACTCATGTAATGTAGTCCTAACTTTTAAAAAAAATTGTGAGAAACATTATTTCTCTGATTTACCAGGTAGAATTACATTTATTTGTATTATACTATAAAGAGAACAATTTTTCCTTTATTATATTTTCTCTATGTAAGTTACGTTTGTGTAATGTTAGTTACAATAACATTTACATCTATTTAATAAATATTAAACACAGTTGAAACTCATGGTATTTCATTTAAATAAATATACCAACATGATAATACTTTGTGCTGTACTAAGAAAATAAATGCCCTTTACATAAACTATATAGAGAAGCAGAAAATTAAATTGTAACAAAGGCTGTTACTTTTAATCAATCACTTATAAACATGTAACGTTAGTTACAGCAAGTTGGACCAGAATTTATAATTAAATGTCAACCTAAGTTTTTCAGAAAAGAAAGTATATTACACTTCTAAAAGCACATTAAATTCCTCTTATCTTGTAATAGTATATTTTATACATCTTCCATCTATTTGGAAGTTATGCAGTATTATTCATGTAATAAATAGTATATATGTAACGTTCGTTACTTTGAAATGCCCCCAAATCAAGTTCCCTCATTTATCGTGGTAGGTTTTCTCGTTTTTAAAAAATAGCAGGCCTTGTTGTGCTACAATATAAGTCCTACACACTGTAAGCGTTTAAATTGAGATACCAAAAACTGTCAAAAGAAAATGTATTATATTCAAGAGCAGAGTATTTTTTGTAATGAAAACCCACATGAAGAATGTTACTGGTTACAGTTTTATAAAGGTGAATTAGAGCCAAAATAAGTGCCACAAAGTATGTCTTCATGATGTGTATAATATATAAATCACATTTGTTTTCAGAACACTTTATTGAAATATCAATAGAAAAAAAACAACACTTCTTTTCGTCATTTTGGTTAAAGAGTAAAAAGAACAATGTTATTTCTGAAGTTAGAATATGTATGGGTTAAACAGAGGCAATATCATGGTATGGACCCCCTTGGTGGGAGTACAGAGCTCTCTGCAGCTCTCAAAACTAGCAGCATATAGTTGTTATACTTTCAGATTGATTCACTATAGTATGTTTTGTCGACTATCAGCATTTCAACAGTCATTATCAAGTTACATGTCAAAAAACAAAATGTCGACATTTTCATAATGTCAACAACCACAATGCCAACTTGCAAAATGTCAGTACGTTCAAAATGTTGATATCCAATGTAGACAGGACAATGTCAACACCTAATTTTAGCCCTGACCATAAAATGTATATTTCCAAAATGTTGCGTGTGTTGACACTTTCTACAGTATGTAAACATTCTAAATAGGTCGATCTTTTACATGTTGACATTTTGTTTACATGCGGACTGCAGTACATCACTTTTCAGAAGTGGGTAGCTTGCATGAGGAATGCACATCAATGGTTTCTTTGGAATCGCTGCCTTTTTTGTCTATTTCTGCAAAGTTATTTTTATTTAATTTCAATACATAGTTCTGTAAATGGATGTTGTACTATTGCTGCAGGAGAAATTTGTTTTATTAGATAAAGTCTGCCAAGAAGCACTCCTAATAAGTGGGAGTATCCCAACATTCCCGATGTCACCTAAGGGCAGATTTACTAATCCTGGAGAAGTGATGAAGCACCATTGCATAATCTAATAAAATAAAAAAATTGAGTGATATTGATGTTAGAATGTGACATGGGCAAGCATTGAACAATGGGCTCAGGATTCTGAAAATACTCAGCAGTGAAAGGGTTATAAAGAAAGTGTTCAACTTATGGTAAGGTACAAAAATATTCTACAAATACACATTCACCAGTCAGAACTAGAATATTTTGTATTTGGAGATATTCATGTATTATATCTGGGGAGTGAGTAACTATACAATGTGATATCCAACTACAGCTGTTAACTTTATGAGCCACATAATGGAAATCGGTGCTGCAGGTTAAAATACATTTTTTTTATTTTTTTTTAAACAACCTTTTTTAAGTTTCAGAATAACAAGCATTACAAATATATACAAAAGTACAAAAATGCCATAAGAAATGTGAGCAAATAACATCACAGAGCCGTTATTCAGAGATCCAACAAAGATCAAAACTAGTCACATAAGTAACAGTACCTTGCGAGCAGATATGATGGTAATCAAAGACATAGGGGGAGATTCAATTGTTTGAATAGTCAGTTAGGTGTCTGTTTTTTCCTATCTAATAAACAGGAAAAAACAAACACCCAACCAACTTTTCAAACATTTGAATTCCCCACATAAAATACAATTAGCATCAGAACATAAAGAGAGAAATTCAGAAGAAAAAAGAAGAAACAAAATGATCAACATTCACAGTTGAAATGATGAACATCCAGAGGAAAACAAACAAAAAAAAAAAAACATACACATACATATACATATAAAGAACAATCGAATAATCCAATTACATCAGATGAAAACAGAACCAGAGTGAGGACTCACGGGCATTCTCGATACATATCAAATCTCAAATGACAGAAACTTAATACAGAAAGAATAGGGCCACAAATGTAATAATAGTAGACACGAAAGTGGGCAGGGCAGATCCCCACACCATTAAGATATACTGCAGACATAAGACAGGCAGGTTCAGTAGAGTAGCAGGATGCATGAAACCAAAAATCAGAGGGATAGTTCAACTTGCCTATGGAGAAACCATTCTGTATGCTCAAACAGTTTATAAATTTTCGTTTGCACCTCCTGGAGCAACAGGGTAATGAAAATGTTCCATTGATTATGAAACCGTACCACACCCTTTTCTATACCCGTAATCGTGGATTTCCAATCAAAATATAGGAGTTGCAATAAGTAATCTTTCACCATTTGCAATTTAGGAGGAAATCTAGAGATCCATTGAATGAGGATAGCCTACTTTGCTACCGTCACAACGGTGGTTAATAATGGTGGGATGACTCGTTTAGATGGCCCTAATTTACAATAAGCAAAGTTAGCACAAAGCAGTGTTAGTGGATCAGGGGAAATACGTAAGGAAAACATCCCATTGATATATTGCAGTATTTTACCCCCCAAAATACGGATATTACAGTATTCCCAGAAATTATGATGCAGTGTGGCACTGGAGGCTCAACATTTGGGGCAGTGGCCTGATTCAGTAGTGGTCATGTGGCGCCTCTTACTTTCAGCGATATAGGCTCGATGGATCACTTTAACATATACCTCCTGGAGTAAGGCAGAAGAATGAAATTTAAGGGTGGATTCTTAATCAGTAAAAGTAGGGTCCGGAGTGGTAAGGGTGGGCAGTATAGGTCTCCAAGCCTTCACCATCTTCACCTATATAGATTACGGGTCGCTACATTGTAAATCAACCGTAAGCATTTTAGTCTTATAGATAAGAGTGGCTAATAAACGCAATAAAGTAAGAATTTTATCAGTGGGTGGAGGATTTAGGGGCATCACCATTTTTAATTAAGACACAAAATGCCTAGCCTGGAGGTACATGTAAAAATGAGTATTGGGTATATCAAACTTTTCCAAAAGTTCTTGAAAAGAAAGTATGTGCCCACCAGGGTCAAATATGTCCTTCACAGCTAAAATCCCTTTAAAGACCGAAACCTACTATTTTCAGTCCCAGCTGGAAAGGCAGGGTTGCCCCAGCAAGTGATATATGGTGACTGCAATGGATCTCTCCCAAAATATTTATGAAGCGTGTGCCATGTATTATAAGTGTCCTGAAACAATACATTGGACAATAATCCCTTAGGCAATTCAAATCTATGTACATGCAACAAGGCGCAGGGAGAATATGGAGCAAACAATTCAAATTCCAATAAAAGGTTAATGTAGGAGTTGCAACCATGACACCAATCAATAATGTAACGGAAAAATACAGCCTTAGAGAAAACTGCTAAATCAGGGACACCCAAATCGCCTATAGCACGATGTCGCCGTAACTTTTTCAGGGATATCCGTGATTTTTTCCCCTTCCACAAAAATTTGGTAAACAACCGAGAACAGAGATGCAAGTCAGCCCCAGAGAGTGTTAGTGGTATCATCTGTAATAGATAGGAGACCTTCGGGAAGACAATACTCTTTATGACTGCAGAACGACCCAATAAGTTAAGAGGCAACAGCATCCAATTTTCCAAGGAAGTACACAGACTTTGGAGCAAGGGGGTATAATTAGCATGATAAAGACTATTAAGTGTTGGGGTGATATGAATACTCAGATATTTGATAGAAGACTTAAGGGGATGAAAAGAGGCATCCTGGAAGGCTTGCAAAGCATCATGGGAAGCAGATCCCAACGGTAAAAACTACAATATTTAAAAATTAATTTTGCCGAAAATGAGTTAAAATCCGAGAGGGCCTCTACCAAAAAAGGTACCGAGCAGGCAGGGTCAGTAAGGAACAGCAGCATGTCATCTGCAAACAATACCAGCTTTGAGTCACACAAACCCACTCAAATCCCCGTGAAAGAGGCCCTGTCTCTTAATGTGATGGCTAATGGCTCCAATGCGAAGGCAAAAAGGAGTGGGGATAGGGGGCATCCCAGATGGGTCCCCCGTTGTATAGGGAAAGGGGAGGATAGAAATCTGTTGCACGCTATCTGCGTCAAAGGATTTGTATAAAATGTAGATATAATGCGAGTGAAGTTCTCCAGGAATCCAAACCGCGTAAGAGTCTCTAGAAGATGATTCCAAGTTACAAGATCAAAAGCCTTTTCGGTATCTAATGACAACAGAAAGGCGCCATCTGGGTTACCGGAGGACTCCAGCCATTGTTGGATCGCAAACATCTTGCGCAAATTAACCACTGAGTGCCTACCCCATATAAAACCTGTTTGATTGGAATGTATTACTGAGGGGAGAATTAATTTAAGTCTCTCCGACATGATTTTAGTCAGAATCTTATAGTCTGTATTTAACAGGGATATAGGGACTAATTCAGACCTGGTCGGGCGCAGGTGTTTTTTTGCACTGCTGTGACCAGGTAATTGCCGCCTACAGGGGAGAGGGTAATCGCTGTGCAGGAGTGCGATCGGCTGTGCAGTGAGCTGCACAAACAAAAGTTTGTACAGTTTCTGCACAGGCCAGGACATACTCAGCCACTGCGACGATCCGGGACGATGCGGACGCCGGGAATCCTCCCGAACGGCTGGGCACGCCTGCGTTTTTCCGGACACTCCCTGAAAACGGTGATTTGCCGCCCACGAACGCCTTCTTCCTGTCAATCTTCTTGCGATTGCTTTCTTCGTACGTTTTGTGGCTGCCCGGCGATCCCCGTCGCCGGCGTCCGAAGCGCCTGCGCATTGCAGTGCATGCGCTGTCCAGACCTGATGGCACGGCTGCGAAAAAAGGCAGCGTGCGAACGGGTAAGAATGACCCCCATAGGGCGGTAAGAACCCAGAAGTTCTGGGTCTCTGCCTGGTTTGGGGAGAACTTTTAAAATGGTCATGTTGAAATGGAGTGGAAGGGTACGGGAGGAAAGAATAGTGTTATAAACCTGTAATAGAGGGTTCTGAATCTTAGGACGTAAGAGTCTATAGTATTGCCCCGGAAGACCGTCTGACCCAGGTGCCTCGCAAGGCTTAAGTGATTTAACAACCGAAGACAGTTCTTCCAAAGTAATTGGGGCCATCAGTGCTGTTGCCTGGGATGAGGAGATCTGCAGAAGAGCCAAGTTAACCCAAAAATCTATTTCTTTTTATCATAATCAATCTGGCCATCTGAATACAGAGAACTATAAAAATATTGGAAGGAGTTGATAGTGTGTTTACCCGAAGTCATTCGGGTACCATCAGATTTCCCAAGAGAGGTCATGTGGATGGGGGTTTGGGTGCCCCTAAGTAAGTTGGAGAGTAATTTACCCGTTTTGTTGCCATGTACATTTGTGTTTTGGATCTGGATTAGTTTTGCCAAAACCACTCAAAACCAACAAAAACATAAACACAACTAAAATCACAGAATTGGGGGTGTTTTTGATCCTACGGTATTATTAACCTCAATAACATTCATTTCCACTAATTTCCAGTCTATTCTGAACACCTCACATCTCTCAATATTGTTTTTAGGCCAGAAGGTTGCACCAAGGTAGCTGGATACTAAGCTAAGCGACACAAGTATGCGGCACAAACACATGGCCCATCTAGGAGTGGCACTGCAGTGGCAGACAGGATGGCACTAGATCCCAAAGAGCACATAATGCAAAGAAAAATAGGAGGTGCAAGATGGAATTGTCCTGATGTTGTTTAAACAGGACATGCACAGATTAATAAACCCATCATTTCAGCGGTCCCCCAGGAAAAAGCTCTCCAAGTTCTCCGAATCATAGCTAGCTACAAACAGATCACCTCCTTCTTTGATGACTTTTCACATTATGAGAAGAGCAAGAGGAAGAGGACAGTGTCAAGAAGGTGATTAAAAATAAGAGAGGCAAGCATAATCAGGAGCAACACACAGGCTTTCCCCTCCACTCCTATTTTGGTGTAGAATGTAAAGCACTTTAACCAAGCAAATATACTGTATAATTACCACATTACTGGACAAACTCAAAAACTAGGGACCAAAGCCTCCGAATTTGTACTCCTTTCTCTATTTTCAGGGATTAATGGTTTGTACACACGGTGAGATTTTTTTCTTTCAATTTTGACTATATATTGGCAAAAAAAGAGGTGAGATAAATCTGTGAGATTTTGACTATATAGACAAAATCGCAAGAAAAGTTAGTGCAAATCGCCAGGTGTTATGCCACTTGCGATCCCGATTCGATCCTGATGCGCGGTCCCGCCAGGTCAGTATCGCAAGAAAAGATAGACTGTGCAGGCAAGTCAATCCTTGCTAGATCAGTGTACTATCTAGTTCATCTCACATGTTAATTACATCTCACATAAGCCAAAATCTCACATAAGCCAAAATCGTAAGCACACATAGTCCATATCTCAAGAAAAGTTAGTCAAAATCAGTGGTGCTGGGCTCCGGGGAGTTCAGGGAAATCGCAAAGTAAAAATCGGGAATAGCAAGGATCTCACCAGGTGTACACACCATAAGATAATCTCGGATTTAATGCTGGTATACAAATAAACTGGTGTATAAACACAAAACCAAATTCCTGCGCACTGATCAAGGGTATAAGACACTCTGTGTTAAATGTCTATAGGTATAAAACCTATCTAGGTTTAACTTTTAGAATAAATCCAGAGAAGTCCCAGTAAAGTCAATTGTAAAAGCAGTCAATATTTAGAGATTTTACAGTCAGTACTTGTACTAATCTCCCTTAATTATAGAAGATCAGAAAATTGAAGCAATGTCCCAATGAAATTTTGACAGTCAAAGATAAACTCTCTTATCTGGTCTCGTCCTAGGTCCTCCAACCAATTAGAAAAGGTAAATGTGGTAAAACTTGTACTCAGTCGGCCCCACCGTTTTCAATTCTTTGTCAATGTCCTCAAATATGGTACATGAAAAACAAATAATGGGGAATCATAGTGCAGACTTATACAAGTTTATTTGGACACGTTTACAATTAAAAATGACTTAGCATGCGTACCCTCAGTGACCTTCAGTGGAAGGCACAGTAATTGGCATATAGGGGTGATTAAGAAGCTTCCCCTATTAAGCTTTACCTTCACCGAGTCCTGGGCCGCAGTAAACACCAACGCGTTTCAACCGGTAAGGTCTTTGTCAAGGTGTATACCACAGGATCAAGATTGGATATTTTCCCCTCCACAAAGTTTGGAGACTTATTTTGTGAAAATCTCATGGGTTTCTTTTTTTCCTTTTTTTATTGCATTTTTATTTACATGTTTTGTGGCAGATGCCTTATTTTCATTTTCCACAGCTCCCAGTTACACGCATGTGAGCATACCTGTGTGTCTTGTTTATTTTATTCAGATTTTATATTTAAATAAGGCAGCCCCTTAGATATTTTAACAGCCCCTCCTGAGCCCCAACAGTAGCCCCGGATGGGGCAAGTTGAGTTCGGGTGGTTCGGTAAACTACTGAGCAGGACTGTGCAGTGAATTATTTTGTTATTGAGCCCCTGCCCTAGTGGAGCCTACCACTCTACAGTCTAAACTCATTTCATACTATAAGTAGGACTGTGGGAGGAAGCAATGCTAACCTCTGTGAGGTTAGCAATGCTAACCTCAAAAGCATGTCTAGCCTGGCAAGCTAGACATCTTCCTGGCTGTAAGCTACCATGAGACTCCATACTGGGACTTATTCAGTAACTGTTTGTGCCAAACAGGAGCTCCTGGCCCATCTAGTGCTGCAGTGCAATAGAAAGCTGTTGCAATGCAAGACTGAGACACTCTGTTCTTCTAACACCGCGAGTTCTTGCGATAACCCTACACAGCCCTTAGGAAAAGAACCCTGTACAACAAATGCGCATCTTGTTAATAATACCAAAATGTCGTACATTAATAATAAATCAAAATTAAGGTTTACCAATTGGAGCCATTCATTTGAATGAGTCCCTAACATGAAATAATTGAGAAGAACCTCTCTCTAATGCTGGGTACACAGTGCACATTAGAAAATGTAGATGAGTGGGTTCAGGCAGGGCACCCCTGGAATTATATGGCAGACATATAGACATAGGTGTGTTTGGAAAATCTAGTTTTCTCTGGCAGTTGCGCTGAATTATGATTCTGTCTCTTCTGAATCGGACTGAGTTTGGCCACAAATGTGGTCTCATTGGAAAACATTTAATCAAAATTGCAATTTCCATGTCCACCTTTGCGGCTATAGTTTTCACAAATCTGTTTGTGATGTTGAAGCTTGTTTCATATTCTGCTCGAGGCTTTAATTTAAGCCAAGGATCAAGTACAGCAGCACCCCTGGAATTATACGGCAGCACCTCAGAACTTATAAAGCAGATAGGCAGCACCCGTGGACTTATACAGCAAAAGCAGCACCCCTGGAGAATTACAATGCACAGCACAGTCAACAGCACCCCTGGAATTAAACAGCAGTGGGGCTGCACCCCTGGACTGATAGGGAAGAGGGGCAGCACCCCTGGAATGATGTGGCAGACAAAGAAAAGACGTGCTCTATGGAATTGTCCTTGGGCCCTCCTAGCCACCCTTATGTTGTATAAACAGAACATGCACCCTTTAACAAACCAATCATTTCAGTGACAGGGTCTGCCACACGACTGTGGCTGAAATGATTGCTTTGTTTGGGCCCCCACCAAAACAGAAGCAATTAATCTCTCCTTGCACAAACTGACTCTATAGAGGCAAGATGTCCTCATCCTCACCCTCCAATTCCCCCCCTTCAGTGTTTACATCCTCATCCTCACAAAGAAATAATATTCAAACAAACCACATCAGTTGTCAGTGGACTGCTTACGCTCTTACCCAAAGTTTCTGAACTTGACAATGACTTATGATGAATGTGCTGCAGGTGACATAAGGGAGGACGTTCCTAGGTGGTTACCATCCTTACCCCTACTTATTATGGATTTACAAAGGCAACACACGGCTTGACACCTGCTGTCCGGATTTGTGGAGAAATAATTCCACACAGAAGAGGTGTCTTTTTTTGGTATTTTGCCCAGGCATGACAATGGGCTTTTTCATCCCATGGCCAACAACTGTCTCCACTAGTGCCTTATTCAAACAAACCACATCACCATCAGAATCCTCATAGTCAACTCCGTACTCAGCGCTAGCTACACCAATATCCTCCTAATCCTGGTGTACTTCTACGGTGACATCCTCAATCTCAATAGTTACGGTGATATGCATCACGGTCATTGACAACAGTCAAGAGATTATCAAAATCCTGTTTGTGAGAAGGAAGTCTTGTTTACAGCTAGGAGTAGGAGAACATTTATATGCCTGGTAGGCCTGTGTTAAGCTTTCTTGTAAAGTCCAAAAGAATTAGCTATAGATTTAGAGTGCTTTGTCATATATGAGATAACTTCACCCCTTATCACTGCTCTAAACGCCTGCCAGAATAGTACCGGGTCCTAATTAGGCTTTCTTTGTACCCCAGTTACTTCACTTATTTAGATCAATTCTTGAACAGAATATGCTCCCTTCGTCTATGACGGAGGTGTTAATTATTGTAATTCCTAAATCAGAAAAAGATTCCAGTTATGTTGAGTCGTATCGTCCTATTTCTCTATTACCTACTGATATTAAAATCTTGGCGAAAATTTTAGCGATTAGATTAAATCAGGTTATAACCCAAATCATCCACCCTGATCAAACTGATTTTATGCCTAGTAAATCAACCTCAATTAATTTGAGATGTTTATTTACTCATTTTCAGATTCCCCGAGGGGAGGCCTGCTCTTCCATTATAGGGGGTCATTCCGAGTTGATCGCTCGCTGACGATTTTCGCAGCAATCAGGTGAAAAAAAAGACATTTATGCGCATGCGTATGGCCCGCAATGCGCACGCGTGACATACAGATACAAAGCTCTTTGTGGCTGTGCTCAGGTTCTAGCGAAGCTTTACTTCGCACTGATGGCCGCAAGAAGATTGACAGGAAGGGGTAGTTTCTGGTTGTCAACTGACCGTTTTCAGGGAGAGTTTGCAAAATCACAGGCGTGTCTTAAAAAATGCAGGCGTGGCTGGGCGGGTGTATGACGTCAAATCCGGACACGAATAGGCTGAAGTCAGTAGGTTCAGAGCTACACAGAAACTGCACAAACTTTTTTTGTAGAGCTCAGCTGCACATGCGTTCGCACTTCTGCTAAACTAAAATACATTCCCCAGTTGGCGGCGGCATAGCGTTTACACGGCTGCTAAAAACTGCTAGCGAGCGATCAGCTCAGAATGACCCCCATAGTTTCATTGGACACCGCAAAAGCCTTTGATTCGGTAAAGTGGGCCTTCCTATGGAAAACTATGGGTTGATTCGGCATAGGTTCGAAATTTATTAAATACATCAAGTTGCTGTATGCTATGCCCATGGCTAGAGTTTCAATGAACGGTTATGTTTCACAACCCTTTCCGCTATCTAGGGGAACAAGACAGGGGTGCCCCTTGTCTCCAACTCTGTTTGCCATTGCTATTGAGCCCTTGGCATGCTTGATACGGGCAAGCAATAATATTTTGGGAATAAAAGTTGGAGCAAGCAGAGATAGAATCGCATTGTATGCAGATGATTTATTATTATTTGTAAACGACTATGCAACTTCTGTGCCTGGAATTCTGAAGATAATAAATACTTATGGGCGTTATTCTGGGCTGAAAATTAACTGGGACAAGTCTTGTATCATTCCACTTAAGGGTAAAATTATGAGGATTCCTTAAATTTCTCTTCCACTTAGGTGGGTGGACTTCTTTAAATATTTGGGTTATTTGGGTGTCAAATGATTCTTGTTATTATATTTCTCTTAATATCACACCGCAGATAGCCTATCTTTGTTCCAAAGTTAAGATCTGGGGGAAATTGCCCTTAACCGCTACAGGGCAGGTTAATTTGATTAAAATGTTTTACCAGCCCAAACTCATCTATGTTATTCAGCAAGCACCTGTGTATATCAATTTGAAAATATTTAAACAAATAGACCGTTTACGGTCATCCCTGATATGGGCTAATAAGAGAGCTCGTATTAAAATTGACATTTTGTCTCTACCTAAATTGATAAGAGGCTTGGCCATTCCTGTTTTTACATTTTATTATTATGCAGCTCAATTGGCGCATATCTGGAACTGGGTCAACGACTCTAATTTGTTATCTTTACACTCACAAATGATATTGCAGGAATATCCAGGGGGAACACCTCTTCAAATGCTTCTTTGTGGAAATACTAAAATGTCCAAGGTGCCCTTAACAAAGCAAGCAATGCTCATTTGGAAGTTGGTACATTCGATTTTATAAGGTCAGGGTTTCGACCCAGATACTAAACTAGATAATAAAAATGGTTTCCCAGAATTATCCTCACTACAAATCAAGAAGGTGTGGGGGAGGTATCTCTGGGGAAGCTATATACTGGCAATGTACTGAAATCTTTCCAGCAACTCCAGCAAGACTATTTTTATCGGTTCCTGCAATTGAGACATGCGATAAATGCACAGTTTCCTGGAGCTTCTCCAATTATTATTAACTCTCCTCTCAAGTCGCTGTTGCAGAATCGGGGGAATGTGCATTTGGTATCTGGTATTTATACGACCATAATTTAAACTTACTTTGCAGACCCAATGACCTTTCTTAGAAGCAAATGGGAGGCAGATTTAAGACCAATAAGAGATGAGATATGGAAATGTGCCTTAAGTTATCCTGCTATCTCTTCTACTACCATTAGATATCAGCAAATTCAATTGTTTATCATTCATAGAGTATATATGACACCAGTGAGATTGTTTCGGTTTGGAAGTACATACTCCACGAAGTGCCCTAAATGCGAGAATCTAGATGCCAATTTTTTGCACTTAGTCTGGCTATGTCCTTTGGTGGCCGTATTTTGGAGCAGGGTTATCAGTACATTGGCAATAACTGGATTTCCAGCATCTATCTTTACCCCTGCGGTATGTGTTTTGTCAGCTGTAGAGGGGACACTGGATGCCCCTAGTAGGCGTTATATAATTAATACATGTGCGATAGCTAAGGTATGCATTGCCAGATTGGCTCGATAGGTAAACCCCAGAATTAAAGTCTTGGATAACACTAATTAACAAGACTACAGCACATGAGAAATTTGTATATCTGACAAGGAAGGCGGTAAATAAGTATCACGATATATGGGGTAAATTGCTTTATTCTCCATGTTCGATAAGTTAATAAGACTGATTTATTACTCCGCACGCCATATAGTGATCCCTGATGGAGGATGGTAGGGGTCACTATTTGCAACCTAGGTATGCCAGATGACTTGTCCCTAATTAGGGATTGTCCAATTAGTGGGGTTCAGTTGACGGCCCGGGGACAGCCACATATTATATTATATCTATACTCTATTCATTCTATTTTATTTTCTTACTTGCCTATATAGATACTGATATTTGCTTCAGGGTATATGCGATAGCTATACTTGTGAAGTTAGGGGCTAATTCAGACCTGATCACTGCTGTGCATGTTCGCACAGCAGCGATCGGGTCTGAAGTGCGCATGCACCGGAGCCGCAGTGCACAGGCACATGGCAGACAGCCGACGGCCGTCTTATCCCTGCGATCACCTCTGCCTGATTGACAGGCAGAGGCGGCTGCTGGGCGGGCGGGTGGCGTTCAGCCGCCGTTTAGGGGGCGCGGTGCGGGCAACGCAGACGTGCTTGGACCTTTGGGGGGGGGGGGGGGTCCGCAGCAGCCGCATGATATCACATGCATCCGCTGTGACCCGGGCAGCGACGTGTAGCTTCCTGCCAGCGTGCAGGAGCTGTGCTGGCTGGGAGTTACTCCTACAGTACAAAAGCATTGCCGCTGTGCGATGCTTTTGTACTTGTATGACGGGGTAGGGACTGACATGCGGGGTGGACTAACCATGTGCTAGTGTCCCCCCCCCCCGCGCGCGCGTCAGGGAAGCTGATTAGAGATGTGCAAAATTTAGCACATCTACGATCAGGTCTGAATCACCACCTTAGTTTCTTCAACTTGCCTTGATTGGATAACACATATACATGTGTATATGAGGCATAATATGTTGATACAATTTGTCAACTATTAGCTCGTCACTCTGATTCTCTCTTTTTATAATTATGTATATTTGCTCTGTTTTATTAGAATGTGTATATGAGCAATTAATAGATTCTATAATATTACTGTTTTGTCTTGTTCTGATGGCATGGGATGCTATGTGTGATGGCAGCTTATATAAACGAAAAAGATAAGATAGTAGGGAAATGTGGGGTCTGGTAATGATTGGGTATGACTAAATCAACAGTATTGGGAAGATAACATTTGGGAGATTGTATAAATTAATATGTTTAGATATGATTAGATTTAGGTAAAGTCACTAAAAACACTCAATATTACTGGTTAATTGGAGGTAAATTGGGAAAATATTAAAATATACACTATATATAGGTTCCACAGGATAACAATGGGATATAATGGAGCGACAGCGGATTTGCACCAATCAGTCAAAGCTTTCCGGCCTCCCAGCATGCAACGGGCCCGTCCATATATACCCGCCCCCTGGCTCAGGCAAATCAGATGTATTCCAAAGCTCAAGGCAGGAGCATTATGTAGAACCCTAATCAGGCGAGAAGAACACATACAAGAAGGAAGAGGTTAGTGAATAAAAATAAGATTTTAAACCTACCGGTAAATCTTTTTCTCGTAGTCCGTAGAGGATGCTGGGGACTCCGTAAGGACCATGGGGAATAGACGGGCTCCACAGGAGACATGGGCACTAATAAGAACTTTAGGTATGGGTGTGCACTGGCTCCTCCCTCTATGCCCCTCCTCCAGACCTCAGTTAGAGAAACTGTGCCCAGAGGAGACGGACAGTACGAGGAAAGGATTTTGTTCATCCAAGGGCAAGATTCATACCAGCCACACCAATCACACCGTATAAAATGGGATATACGAACCAGTCAACAGTATGAAACAAACCCAGTATCAGTCCAAAACTGATCCAACTGAAAAATAACCCTAATGTAAGCAACAACTATGTACAAGTCCTGCAGGATGCTGTCCGCACAGGGACGGGCGCCCAGCATCCTCTACGGACTACGAGAAAAAGATTTACCGGTAGGTTTAAAATCTTATTTTCTCTTACGTCCTAGAGGATGCTGGGGACTCCGTAAGGACCATGGGGATTATACCAAAGCTCCAAAACGGGCGGAAGAGTGCGGACGACTCTGCAGCACCGAATGAGCAAACATTAGGTCCTCATCGGCCAGGGTATCAAACTTGTAGAATTTTGCAAAACTGTTTGAACCCGACCAAGTCGCGGCTCGGCAAAGTTGTAATGCCGAGACGCCCCGGGCAGCCGCCCAAGAAGAGCCCACCTTCCTAGTGGAATGGGCCTTAACCGAATTCGGTAACGGCAATCCAGACGCAGAATGAGCCTGCTGAATAGTGTTACAGTTCCAGCGAGCAATAGTCTGTTTAGACGCAGGAGCACCAACCTTGTTGGCTGCATATAGGATAAACAGAGCCTCTGTTTTCCTAACCCGAGCCGTTCTGGCCACATAAATTTTCAATACCCTGACCACATCTAGGGACTCGAAATCCTCCACGTCTCTTGTAGCCACAGGCACCACAATAGGTTGGTTCATATGAAAAGAAGAAACCACCTTAGGCAAAAATTGGGGACGAGTCCGCAACTCAGCTCTATCCACATGGAAAATCAGATAAGGGCTTTTGTGAGACAAAGCCGCCAACTCCGACACTCGCCGTGCCGAAGCCAAGGCCAATAACATGACCACCTTCCAAGTAAGATACTTCAATTCAACTGTTTGAAGCGGTTCAAACCAGTGAGACTTAAGGAACCGTAACACCAAGTTATGGTTCCATGGTGCCACTGGAGGCACAAAAGGAGGCTGGATATGCAGCACACCTTTCACGAACGTCTGGACTTCTGGAAGAGAAGCAAATTCCTTTTGAAAGAAAATGGATAAGGCCGAAATCTGAACCTTAATGGAGCCTAACTTTAGGCCCAAATTCACTCCTGTTTGCAGGAAGTGGAGAAAACGGCCCAGATGGAACTCCCTCGGAGGAGCAGTCTTGGCTTCGCACCAAGACACATACTTCCTCCAGATACGGTGATAATGTTTCGATGTCACCTCCTTCCTAGCCTTTATCAGGGTAGGAATGACCTCCTCCGGAATGCCCTTCTCCGCTAGGATCCTGCGTTCTACCGCCATGCCGTCAAACGCAGTCGCGGTAAGTCCTGGAACAGACAGTGCCCTTGTTGTAACAAGTCTTCCCCGAGAGGAAGAGGCCACGGATCTTCTGAGAGCATTTTCTGTAGATCCGGATACCAGGCCCTTCGAGGCCAATCTGGAACGATGAGAATCGCCTGAACCCCTCTTCGTCTTATGATTCTCAGTATCTTTGAGATGAGAGGAAGAGGAGGGAACACATAGACCGACTGAAACACCCACGGTGTCACCAGCGCGTCCACTGCAATCGCCTGAGGGTCCCTTGACCTGGCGCAATATCTCGGAAGTTTCTTGTTGAGACGTGAAGCCATCATGTCTATTTGAGGCAGACCCCACTGACTTGCAATCTCTGTGAAGACTTCCTGATGAAGTCCCCACTCTCCTGGATGCAGATCGTGCCTGCTGAGGAAGTCTGCTTCCCAGTTGTCTACCCCCGGAATGAAAACTGCTGTCAGAGCGCTTACAGGACTCTCCGCCCATCGAAGAATCTTTGAGGCTTCTGCCATTGCCACTCTGCTTCTTGTGCCGCCTTGGCGATTTACATGAGCCACTGCGGTGATGTTGTCTGACTGAATCAGAACCGGTAGACCTTGAAGTAAGGTCTGCGCCTGACGAAGGCCGTTGTATATGGCCCTTAATTCCAGAATGTTGATGTGTAGACAAGCCTCCTGGCTTGACCACAGACCCTGGAAGTTTCTTCCCTGTGTGACTGCTCCCCATCCTCGGAGACTCGCGTCCGTGGTCACCAGAACCCAGTCCTGGATTCCGAACCTGCGACCCTTTAGAAGGTGAGCACTCTGCAGCCACCACAAGAGAGACACCCTGGCCCTGGGGGAAAGGCGGATCATCTGATGAATCTGTAGATGAGACCCGGACCACTTGTCCAGAAGGTCCCACTGAAAGGTTCTGGCATGTAACCTGCCGAATGGAATGGCCTCGTAAGACGCCACCATTTTCCCCAGCACTCGCGTGTAGTGATGTACCGACACCCTGTCTGGCTTCAAGAGGTCCCTGACCAAGTCCCGCAGTTTTTGGGCCTTTTCCGTCGGGAGAAAGACCCTCTTTTGTTCCGTGTCCAGAATCATGCCTAAGAAAAGCACCCCTGGGAAACAATGTCCATTTCCCAGGGATCTACCTGAGAGTGAACCCAGACTTGGCTGAAAAGACAAAGACGTGCCCCCACTGGAGCGGACTCCCCCAGCGGAGCCCCAGCGTCATGCGGTGGATTTAGTAGAAGCCGGGGAGGACTTCTGTTCCTGGGAACTGGCTGTAGCTGGCAGCTTTTTCCCCTTGCCCTTACCTCTGGCAAGAAAAGAAGATCCCCGAGCCCTCTTGGATTTATGCGGCCGAAAGGACTGCATCTGATAATGTGGCGCTTTCTTAGACTGTGAGGAAACATAAGGTAAAAAAGTTGATTTACCAGCAGTAGCTGTGGAAACTAGGTCCGTGAGACCTTCCCCAAACAACTCCTCACCCTTGTACGGCAAAACCTCCATATGCCGCTTTGAGTCAGCATCACCCGTCCACTGTCGGGTCCACAGTGCTCGCCTGGCCGAAATCGCCATAGCGTTTGCTCTGGACCCCAGTACGCCTATATCCCTCTTGAGCCTCTCTCATATAAAGGACTGCATCCTTAATGTGGCCCAGGGTCAATAAAATAGACTCCTTATCCATTGTATCCATATCAGCAGATAAGGTATCTGTCCACGCCAGTACCGCGCTACAAACCCAGGCCGACGCTATTGCCGGTCTGAGTAATGTACCGGTTTGTGTGTAAATTGACTTCAAGGTAGTTTCCTGCTTGCGGTCAGCAGGATCCCTGAGGGTAGCGGTATCTTGAGACGGTAGCGCCACCTTCTTGGAAAGGCGCATCAACGCTTTATCCACCCTTGGGGAGGATTCCCATCGTATTCTGTCCTTGATTGGAAAAGGATACGCCATAAGAATCCTCTTGGGAATCTGCAGTTTCTTATCTGGAGTTTCCCAAGCACTTTCAAAAAATTCATTTAATTCAAAGGAGGGTGGAAAAGTAACCTCAGGTTTCTTTTCTTTAAACATGTGGATGTTAGGATTAGGCACCGCGGGGTCATCAATAATATGCAGTACATCCTTTATAGCAATAATCATATAATGGATACTTTTTGCCAATTTTGGCTGTAACCTCGCATCATCATAATCGACACTAGAGTTAGAATCTGTGTCAACCCCCTGAGACAGCGGGCGCTTATGAGACCCAGAAGGCCCCTGTGCCACAGGGAAAGGCAGGGACTGACTCCCTGAACTGTCCCTGGACTCTGCCTTGTCCAAACGTTTGTGTAATAAATTCACATTTGCATTTAGAATATTCCACATATCCATCCAATCATGTGTCGGCATTGCCGACGGCGACACCACACTCATGAGCTCCACCTCATCTCTAGGAGAGCCTTCCGCTTCAGACATGCCGACACACACATACTGTCACACTACACACTCAGGGAAAGTTCTTTGGAGAGACAGAGAGTATGCCAGCACACACCCAGCGCCAATAATCCTGGAGAAAAAATGTACCCAGATATAGCGCTTGTAATATGTATTAACTGCGCCAAATTATGTGCCCCCCCCCCCCTTCTTTAAAACCCTCTGTCACCGGTGATCAGCAGGGGAGAGTCCGGGGAGCAAGCTTCTCAGCGTGTGCTGTGGAGAAAATGGCGCTGGTGAGTGCGGCGGAAGAAGCCCCGCCCACTCAGTGGCGGGTTTCGGTCCTGCTCTTTTTTAAAACCTGGCAGGGGATACTCATAAGTAAATAAAATACAGTGTAAATACCCATATTAGCCAGTCCAAGAGGTATAACATTGCTGCCCAGGGCGCCCTCCCCGCACCCTGCACCCAACAGTGTGCGCTGTGTGTGTCTCTGCGTGGGAGCAATGGCATGCAGCGTTACCGCTGCGCGTTACCTCACTGAAGATCTGAAGTCTTCTGCCGCCTCTGAAGTCTTCTGCCTTCCTATACTCACCCGGCTTCTATCTTCCGGCTCTGCGGAGGACGGCGGCGCGGCTTCGGGACGAACCGCTAGGGGAGACCTGCGTTCTGACTCCCTCTGGAGCCAATGGTGTCCAGTAGCCTAAGAAGCAGAGCCTTGAAACTCACAGAAGTAGGTCTGCTTCTCTCTTCAAAGTCCCACGATGCAGGGAGCCTGTTGCCAGCAGGTCTCCCTGAAAATAAAAAACCTAACAAAATACTTTATTTCAGGAAGCTCAGGAGAGCTCCCTGTAGTGCACCCAGTCTCCTCTGGGCACAGTATTAAACTGAGGTCTGGAGGAGGGGCATAGAGGGAGGAGCCAGTGCACACCCATACCTAAAGTTCTTTTTAGTGCCCATGTCTACTGTGGAGCCCGTCTATTCCCCATGGTCCTTACGGAGTCCCCAGCATCCTCTAGGACGTAAGAGAAAAAGGATTCTCAAATCAGGTGCGTCAGGGTGGGATCCCTGTGGAACCTGTGGACTTAGAAGAAATACCGTTATCAACGGTAAGTTCTTACCATAACGTATATTTCTCCAGCAGGGTCCACAGGTTATCCACAGTATAACAATGGGATTTCCCATAGCAGTTTAGCGGTGGGGACGCTCCAGATGCTCAGGAGAATCCTTCACCCAAATTCAGAATCGTGAGAGGCAAAGGTATCCAAAGCATAATGTCTTATTGATTGTGTAAACGGAAGACCATATGGCATCCTTACATACCTGTTCTGTTTAAGAACCACATTGTGCTGCCCATGAAGGACCTACCTTACGAGTAGAGTGAACAGAGACATTAGCCAGAATAGGGAGATTAGCTAGAAAATATGCTTCATCATATGAAGTCATCTTGCCAGTGTCTGCCTATCAGCAGGTCATCCTCTCATATGAAATCCATAGAGAATGAAAAGCGAATATGCTTCTCTGATGACACTGGTACCATCTATGTAGATCCTTAATGCACGGATCACGTCCAGCGATGCATCTCCAGCAGAAAAGGTCCAGACTCTAAAAGGCCGGGACAATATTTCCTTTTGTTAAGGTGGAAGTTAATCATCACCTTAGAAAGATACCCAGATCTAGTTCTGCAAACTACATTCTCTGGATAAATAATCAGAACTGGAGAACAATATGGCAATCCCTAAGTCTGATATTCTTCTAGCTGCTGACTCAGTCAGTAGAATAGACACTTTAGTTGTCAACCATTTGTATTCCATATTATTAAATGGTTCAGATGGGGCAACTTGAAGGATTTTCAGGACTAACCAAGTCCCACGGCACTGTAGGAAAAACAATCAAAGGTTGATGCGCAGCATACCGTGGAAAAACAGATACGCACATCCTGTAAGTTGGTTATTCACTTTTGGAACTCTACAGTCGATGCCGACCCTTGATTCTCTCAAGGAAGCCATTCATTCCTGTCTGAAGGAATGCTATGACCCTGGAACTCTGAAAAAAAAAAAGTCTTGGGGCCATTCACCTACAGCAACTGGTGTTTGCAGATGTTCCCACTCCAAGTACTCACCAGGCCCAACACTGCATAGCTTCCCAGATCTGGTGAGATTGGGCATATCAAGTGTGGTGTGGCTGTACGTTTTCTTTCACTGTACCAAAGCATATAGGCTTGCCATATTTGGTGATATAGGCGAGCTAAGAAAGGTTTCCTTGCTCTGAAACTATCTGAGAGTATCCTCTTGACCTGAGGATAAAGGTTTCAATGGCCACGCTCCGACCCACATGTCTGTGATAACCAGTACCATGCATTAGTAGGTCTGGACGTTGAGGAAGCAGAAGTAGAGCATCCATTGCCATTCTCTGCTATTCTTCTCACCCTGGGTAATAGGGTATTTAGAGGAAAACACATCCGCCAGATGAAGGTCCTGTCTCACCGATAAGGCATCCACAACGATCGCCCTGGGATCCTTTGTTCTTGACCCATATGTGAGTACTTTGTTGTTCAACCAAGACATTCTGAGATACATCTCTAACATGCATCACTTTTTCTAGATTCTGGAAAATCTCTGGGTGTAGAGCCCATTCACTCCTCTGAATGGTGTATCGACTTGAAAAAGCCCATATTACCCGTTTATGATTCTCGGACTGAAAACAGCGGACAAAGTTTGGATGATGAAATCCATCCTCTTAGGTATGTGACTTACCTTCTTCATCCCCTTTTCAGGTGAGAGTTACTTCCCAATGTAGAGGTACTTTAGTGCCGTTGTCTTGTCCCAGCGGAACGGGACTGGTTTTCACATGAAGACTGTCCCGTGCCTACACCGGTGCCCTGTATATGGCCCGAGGTTTTAACCTTTATTGGTAGACAGTACTTTGGAAACACAATCTCCCTGACACTAATCCTAGTGTCAGAATCTTCCCAATCTCATATCAAAAGGATTTTCCTTTGTCCCGCTGGGATGTCTGTAGCCACCAGGCTAATGACCTTCTTACTTTTATCGTAAGTACCATAGTCGGTCTTTATTATCTGATGCAATCCATTAATACTTACCACACCTTGTATCCCCAGCTGGTCTCTCTAGGTACTAACCAGGCCCGCACTGCTAATCTTCCATGATCCAATGAAGTCTGGGCATATCCAGTGCGGCGTGGTTGTGGATTCTACTAGGTAAGAATCAGACGCTGCAGAGACCTAGAGTGGAATTGTGCATACTCCCTCTTGTCGATGCAGATACCATCAAACCCATCCCAGCATTGCTACGTGAATGGATACCGTTTGACTGTGTGGCGATTCTTGAATGCTATAATGAACCTTGGATTTATTGTTGCGAAGTAAAATATTACTCACTGCAGACATGATCCAGTATAGCCCCCAAGTGAGTCATCCGATGTGACGAAACTGGAGACGATTTTCCCCAAGTTATGAGTCACTTGCCTGCAACTCGTTATTGCTGTTGCCGATGACAAGAGCAATCTCTGTGACTGTGCCAGGATTAAAAGATCCTAGGTATGGGAAAAAACCTTAACCCCTGCTGGCGGAGATAAGGTGCTGTTAACCCCATATTTCTAGTAAATACTCCGGGGACTGTGGCTAACCCAAAAGGTAAAGCCTAAACTGAAAAATGCTTATCTGGAGGAATAGCCGAACCTTGGATAACACTGATGGACAAAAGTATAGTAACATGTAGGTAAGCCTCCTGAATCTCCAGAGATCCATAAATCCCCCTGGCTCCATGCCACACATAAGGAACATAATGATTCCATGTTTCCAAATGTATTTGCTCAACATTTTTTGGATTGAGCATGAGTCGAAATGCCTCATTTGGCTTCCAACTAAGCCAGGTTGAAGTAAAACCTTGTCCTTGTTTGCCAGAGGAACTGGAATGACTTCCTGACCAAAGCAATTTTCTGACCTGCTTCTTGCAAAGCCAGGCCTTTGTCTATAGCCGAGATAGGCTGTTTTGAAGGCGAAACATAACTAGAGATACCATGCCAGGTCTGTGACCTGATGAAGTCTGTCCCCCCAACCTGGGATCTCCCAGGCGGAGCCCACACCATCCGCTGATGGTTTTATTTTTCTACACCACCTGGTATTCCCCGATATCCGAAAACTAACCAGGGCCACACTGTAGATCTTCTGGTAGCTCAATGGTTTCCTATTTTGAAATCACACTGACGTGGGATTCAGCCTATGACAGGCTTCTATTGATATTGTAATATTAACGCGTGAACTGTATGTGGAAGGAACCTGACTTTCTTGGAGTCTGCTTCTGACTCCGGAATATCTGTCAATTCCTACCAAAAAGGAATATTTTTAGAACAAAACAATGATTCCATCTACAGCACCTGGTATTTCTCACCAGGCCCCACACTGCGTAGCTTCCAAGATCTGGTGAGATTGGGCATATCCAGTGTGGTGTGGCTGTAGATCTTCCACGTACCCAGCTAAACTGCTCTATGAGCAGGTAAAGTTAGGGCTGATACATTGGAGTAAATATTCTGCCCATATCCAATGCTTCCAGGAACATTGCTGTCTTTTATATGAGCCATATGAGATTTCCGTTCTTGAAAAAATCTCCTTCTATTGCATCAGCCCAGGCAACCTCTGCCTTTGCCATTGAAGCTGAAGCCAAGGCTTGGCCTCAAGACAGCCCTAGACAGGAAAATTGAAAGCAAAGCTATTGTAGATTCTCCTTATCTACTTTAGGAGCCATCTCCCCTTTTTTTAAACAATCACCAGCTGGAAGCAGATCATAGGAATTCCAATTCATAGGAATTCTAACTTTTTATTGGGCATAACCCAACCTCTTCCATGATTTTCTTGGAACTCAAGTATTGGGATGTTTAAACACAGGTGCCTCGGTTTTTAACACAGGCTTTACTGTATCCTCTAAGGATAAAATGGCTTTATTGCTTTCAATTAACTCAGGTATATTCGAGAGCTGAGACCTACCTCTTTTTCGTATGATGAAGTAGAATAATAGGGCTTTCATCTACTGATGAATCTAAACATTGTGTAGTCTGCGAGAGTGAAGATTTACTTACCACTGATTTTGAGAAGCTGCTGCTGTATGTAAGGACTTGTAACCCTATTCCTGGTACAGGATTTAGGGGGTTTATCCATCTAACTTCCTGGATAAACTTGTGTAAATATAGCCCCAGGTAGATACACTTGTTCCTGCATCTGCCTTGCTGAGCTAAACATTATGCATACAAGCCATCCTGAACTAGATAATAAGAGTATAATACAGCTTCAAACAAGGTATGAGTGTCCTCACCATTGTCGCTTTATTACATAATAAAAAATCAGCACTACACAATTTTTGTGAATATTACTTTACCTTTTACAATGATATACATTCGATCCTCCTCATGCACCATCATTGAGGATCTGCAAAACAAACTGACAACCCTGTAGCAAAGTCAGCATCATACTAGCAGTCAGTCACGTTATACATTAGTATATTAAGCAATATGAGCATATCAATAAAAATGCAGAGGGGTTACACAACTAGCGCTCCTTTGTTGCATTTCATCAATTATTTCCTCATTGCAGAGGGAGATTGTGTCAATATGCAAATGAGAAAAGGTTTATATAGTGACGTATAGTTTAATACATAGTTAAAAACACAGACAAATTGCTGAGTTGTTATTTGCACCTTGAAAAAGACCCTAGCAAAAGGGTGGAAACGCGTTGGTGGATATCTGGCGTCCCGAGTTTACCCAGAACAGCGGTGACTACCTGGATAGCTGCTTGCCTGTGGGGACATCCCAGGAATTATTTTCCCACGGACTTTCATGCTATAATTTAACTGTTTCAGTTCCAACATCTCCGGTAATTCTTCTCTAAATTGGGTATCTGATGGACTGCCACTTAAAGGGCTACTGCATATGTCTTTGAATGTATTTGGAAAATTTGTCTGTGTTTTTAACTATGTATTAAACTATACGTCACTATATAAACCTTTTCTCATTTGCATATTGACACAATCTCCCTCTGCAATGAGGAAATAATTGATGAAATTCAACAAAGAACAGAGTACCAAGGAGTGCTAGTTGAGTAACCCCTCTGCTTTTTTATTGTTATTTACACTTTTGGGTGAAGGGTGAAGGAAACCTTCAAAGAGGTGTTACCAATAAGCAGCTCTTAGTGCGTACGGAATTCAACACTATTGTATTTTCATAATATGAGCATATCGTCAACTACATTAATATTTTAAGTATGTAGGATAACACATTTACTGAATGTTTAACATATATATTGTATTCAGACGCAATGCGACAGAAACAACAGCTATGGTATACAGACTCATATGCAATAGGCACTTATCTAACTATTCATACTCAAAACAGTAGATAGAGATTTAGTGCTGTATACCCCGTACTCAGTAGAGTGGGATACAGGGAGACTTACCCCGCTTCCAGGATCGATCAATACGTTAGCGAACGCTGAGTGGATCCAGACGCTACTAGTGTACACTGCCGCTCCATGAAGCTATAGTGAACACAGACGCACCGGTCACGCAGCCGCCTATGCTGCGACCGGGTCCCCTCGTGGTAGCAATCAGTGAACACAGACGCCACGGTCATACAGCCGCCTATGCTGCGACCGGGTCCCCTCGTCTCCCAGTTTAGCTGGTAGCGTCTGAGACGGAAGCGAGGAAACAGTTCATGGCGGGAGACTCGTCAGAAACTGGTCATGAACCGGGGGGAGGGGCGGCCAGGAGAGCGTCTGACTCCCCACTGCTGACATCAACTCTAGGGATCGCGGCCTCATACTATTCCTGGAGCATCTGATCCCTAAGGCCTAGCGCTGGAGCACCCCTGGTGGCGGCGCGTCAGCTACTGTTTGGTAGTCTCCTCCCAAAACAGTCCGGCTGTGTCCGTATTCCATGTGCTACTCAGAACCGATGCCTTACCTTCTCCCCGTGCTCCGGCCACAGCCAGGTAACGTCTGACAGACCTGCTAGTGTATCCGACACAGACGCCCGCCGAAACAGCACTGTACTCGTGGGTAAGTGTTGTCGCGACCTGGCGGAGAGTTGTTGGAGCGACTCTTTCCAATGTGCGTATAAGACGCTGTTAAGATCACTCAAAAACAGTAAGACTATAAAAATCAAATAAGAAAGCTTGGGGCTGCTAACAATCCAGCAGCCCTCTGACCATGGTCCGGCTCCTGCCGCACCAAACAAAAACCTGATTTGCCTGAGCCAGGGGGTGGGGATATATGGACGGGCCCGTTGCATGCTGGGAGGCCGGAAAGCTTTGACTGATTGGTGCAAATCCGCTGTCGCTCCATCATATCCCATTGTTTTCCTGTGGATAACCTGTGGACCTTGCCAGAGAAAAGGTAGGTTCACAAAGGTGAATAGAACATACCCATGGGTTACAAAAGAACCACAACTTATGTTCAGAAATATAATAGTAACATAAGGTGCTGTCAGAACGGTCTTGTTTGATGTAATGTATTATAAAAAATAGGATTTTAATACCTACCGGTAAATCCTTTTCTCCTAGTCCGTAGAGGATGCTGGGGACTCCAAAAGGACCATGCGGTATAGACGGGATCCGCAGGAAACATGGGCACACTATAAGACTTTGAATGGGTGTGAACTGGCTCCTCCCTCTATGCCCCTCCTCCAGACCTCAGTTATAGGAACTGTGCCCAGGGAGACGAACATTTCGAGGAAAAGGATTTTTGTTAACCAAGGGTGAGAAACATACCAGCTCACACCACAACACACCGTACAACATGGCTTTTAAGCAATACCAGTTAACAGCATGAACTAGAAACAGCAACAAGCTGAACATAACCGATACACTACCTCCGTGTAACAGAAGCAATAACTATCAATACTACTGCAAAAAACAGTCCGCACAGGGACGGGCGCCCAGCATCCTCTACGGACTAGGAGAAAAGGATTTACCGGTAGGTATTGAAATCCTATTTTCTCTTACGTTCTAGAAGATGCTGGGGACTCCAAAAGGACCATGGGGTCTATACCAAAGATCCAGACCAGACGGGAGAGTGCGGACGACTCTGCAGCACCGATTGAGCAAACATGAGGTCCTCATCAGCAAGGGTATCAAACTTGTAGAACTTAGCAAAAGTGTTTGAACCCGACCAAGTAGCAGCTCGGCAAAGTTGAAGCGCCGAGACTCCTCGGGCAGCCGCCCAAGATGAGCCCACCTTCCAGGTAGAATGGGCTTTCACTGACTTCGGCAACGGCAATCCAGCCGTAGAATGAGCATGCCGAATCGTATTACAGATCCAGCGGGCAATAGTCTGCTTGGAAGCAGGAGCCCCAATTTTGTTGGGAGCATATAGGACAAACAGATTTCCTAATTTGAGCCATTCTGGTGACATAAATTTTCAAAGCTCTGACTACATAGAGAGATTTTGAAACAGCCAAGGCATACGTAGCCACAGGTACCACAATAGGTTGGTTTATGTGAAACGAAGAAACCACCTTCGGCAGAAATTGTTGACGAGTTCTCAATTCCGCTCTATCCAAATGGAAGATCAAATAGGGGCTCTTGTGAGACAAATCCGCTAACTCCGACACCTGTCTTGCGAACGCCAAGGCCAAAAGCATGACCACCTTCCAAGTGAGAAATTTCAACTCAACCTTTTGCAAAGGTTCAAACCAGTGGGACATAAGAAGTTGCAACACCACGTCAAGATCCCACGGTGCCACGGGTGGCACAAACGGAGGATGGATGTGCAGTACTCCCTTCACGAAAGTCTGAACCCCTGGAAGTGCGGCCAATTCCTTTTGAAAGAAAATAGATAAAGCCGAAATCTGCACTTTAATGGAACCTAAATTTCAGGCCTGCATCCACACCTGCCTGCAAAAAATGGAGGAAACGACCCAGCTGAAATTCCTCCATAGGAACCTTCTTGGCTTCACACCAAGACACATACTTTCTCTAAATACGGTGATAATGCTTCGCCGTGACCTCCTTTCTAGCCTTAAGGAGAGTGGGGATGACTTCCCCGGGAATACCCTTTCAAGCTAGGATTTGGCGTTCAACCTCCACGCCGTCAAACGCAACCGCGGTTAGTCCTGGAAGACGGACGGCCCCTGCAGTAACAGATCCTCTCTGAGAGGAAGAGGCCAGGGATCTTCTATGAGCAATTCCTGAAGATCCGGATACCAGGCCCTCCGTGGCCAATCTGGAACAATGAGTATCGCCTGAACCCTTGTTCTTCTTATGATCCTTATCACTGCACTGGCTTGAGGGTCCCTCGACCTGGAACAATATCACTGAAGCTTCTTGTTGAGGCGAGATGCCATCATGTCTGTTTGAGGAATTCCCCAACAACTTGTCACTTCTGCAAAAACCTCTTGATGAAGACCACACTCTCCTGGATGGTGATCGTGTCTGCTCAGGAAATCTGCTTCCCAGTTGTCCACGCCCGGAAGGAAGACCGCTGACAGAGCGCTTACATGTTTTTCCGCCCAGCGGAGAACTTTTGTGGCCTCCGCCATTGCCGCTCTGCTCCTTGTTCCGCCCTGGCTGTTTATGTACGCCACCGCTGTTACGTTGTCCGAATGAATCAGGACAGGTAGACCTCGAAGAAAGTGTTCCGCTTGTAGAAGGCCGTTGTAGATGGCTCTTAATTCCAGAACGTTTATATGCAGACAAGCTTCCTGGCTTGACCATTTTCCCTGGAAATTTTTTCCCTGTGTGACTGCTCCCCAGCCTCGGAGACTTGCATCCGTGGTCACCAGGACCCAATCCTGGATCCCGAACCTGCGTCCCTCTAGGAGGTGAGAACTTTGAAACCACCACAGGAGAGATATTCTGGTCCTGGAAGATAGACTTATTTTCCGGTGCATGTGCAGGTGAGACCCAGACCACTTGTCCAACAGGTCCCACTGAAATACCCAGGCATGAAACCTGCCAAATGGAATGGCTTCGTAAGCTGCAACCATCTTCCCCAGCACCAGAGTGCATTGATGGATCGACACTCTTGCCGGTTTCAGAATCTCCTTGACCATGGTCTGGATTTCCAGAGCTTTTTCCACTGGGAGAAACACTCTCTGCAGTTCCGTGTCCAGGATCATGCCCAAGAAAGACAGCCGAGTTGTCGGAATCAACTGTGACTTTTTAGAATCCAACCCTGTTGTTGCAGAACAGTTAGGGAGAGTGCCACGTTTCTTAGCAACTGCTCCTTTGATCTCGCCTTTATCAGGAGATCGTCCAAGTGCGGGATAATTGTGACACCCTGCTTGCGTAGGAGTACCATTATTTCCGCCATTACTTTGGTGAAGACCCTCGGGGCCGTGGAAAGACCAAACGGCAACGTCTGAAATTGGTAATGACAATCCTGAACCGCAAACCTCAGGTAAGCTTGATGTGGAGGATATATTGGGACATGTAAGTAGGCATCTTTTATGTCGACTGACGCCATAAAATCCCCCCCTTCCAGACTGGAGATCACTGCTCGAAGAGATTCCATCTTGAACTTGAAAGTTTTCAAATACAGATTGAGGGATTTTAGGTTCAGGATCGGTCTGACAGAGCCATCCGGCTTTGGTACGACAAATAGGCTCAAATAAAACCCTTCTCCCTGTTGAGACCGGGATACCGTGACAATGACACGCTGTTGACACAGCTTTTGTATCGCAGCACACACTACTTCCCTTTCTGGGATAGAAATTGGCAAGGCTGATTTGAAAAATCGGCTGGGGGGCACTTCTTGAGACTCCAGTTTGTACCCTTGGGACACTATGTCTACCACCCAAGGATCCAGGCCCGAGTGAAACCAGACCTGACTGAAGAGTCGGAGACGCACCCCCACTGGTAGAGACTCCCGTAGAGGAGCCCCAGCGTCGTGCGGTGGACTGGGCAGAAGCCGGGGAGGACTTCTGCTCCTGGGAGCCTGGCACAGCAGGCGACCTTTTTCCTCTTCCTCTACTCTTAGAGGCAAGGAAGGACGACCCTCTTCCTTTTTTGTATTTATAAGGCCGAAAGGACTGTATCTGATAATGCGGCGTCTTTTTCTGTTGTGCAGGAACATAAGGAAGAAAGGATGACTTACCCGCTGTAGCGGTAGACACCAGATCAGCGAGGCCGTCACCAAACAAGACCCTACCTTTATAAGGGAGAGCTTCCATAGCTTTCTTAGAGTTGGCATCAGCATTCCATTGATGAATCCACAGCGCTCTCCTGGCCGAGGCTGCCATGGCATTGGCCCTTGATCACAAGAGGCCAATATCCCTTGACGCATCCTTTAGTTAAGCTACAGTGTCCCTGATAAAACCGAGAGTCAAAAGAATGCTATCCCTATCCAGGGTATCCATGTCAGATGCCAAATTATCTGCCCACTTGCCAATAGCACTACTCACCCATGGCGACGCCACGGCAGGTCTGAGCAGCGCACCCGTAGTGACATAAATGGATTTTAAGGTCGTTTCCTGCTTATGATCCGCAGGGTCCTTTAGGGCAGCAGTGTCAGGAGACGGAAGCACCACCTTCTTGGAAAATCGTGACAGAGCCTTGTCCACATTGGGAGATGACTCCCACTTTTCCCTGTCGTCAGAGGGGAAAGGATATGCCATTAGAATTCTCTTGGGAATCTGCCACTTTTTTGTCAGGAGATTCCCAAGCTTTTTCACAAAGAGTGTTCAGCTCATGAGAGGGGGGAAACGGCTTTTTCCCTTATACAAACCCTTGTATCAGGAACAGTAGGTACTTCTGAAATATGTAAAACGTCTTTAATTGCCACAATCATGTACTGAATACTCTTAACCAGTTTCGGATTTAAACTGGCCTCACTATAGTCGACACTGGTATCAGTATCCGCCATCTGGGTAAATGAACGCTTTTGTGACCTGAGACAAGGCGTCCTCCATGGATTTTCTTCACGTTTGTGTCTGAGAACTAGATTTATCCAGCCTTTTAGTCAATAATGCCACATTTGCATTCAATGTACTCAACACATCCACCCAATTAGCAGTCGGCGGTGCCGACAGAGTCACTCCCAGTGCCTTATCTGCCCCCACTGCAACTTCCTCCGGGGAGGAGCATTCAGCTTCAGACATGTCGACACACACGTACCGACATGCACAAACACACTGGCTATAGGGGACAGACCCACAGGAAAGCCTGTTAGAGAAACACAGAGGGAGTTTACCAGCTCACACCCCAGCGCCTATCCCGGTACGGAGTGCAAATACACAGTGCCCCAGACCTGTTTGCGCCGTTATTAAGGTCCGGGCCAGCATCTCTGTTCCTGTGAAGGGAAAATGGTGCTGGTAAGCTGTGAGGGCTAAGCCACGCCCCCTCACCGGCGCGCTGTAGTCCCGCTCAAATTTTAAATATTTATACTGACGGGGGCTATATTTAGTGCCTAGGCACTTCTAATATATATATTCTGGCCAGTGCTGAACTCCAGTAATCATGCTGCCCAGGGCGCGCCCCCTGCCCCCCCCCCCCCCCCCTGCGCCCTGCACGTGCCGCCCGAAGTGTGTGTGGGAGCATGGAGCGCAGCACGACCGCTGCATGGTACCTCATTACTGAAGTCTTCTGCCGTAACTTAAGTCTTCTGATCTTCTTTATACTCACCCGGCTTCTTTCTTCTGGCTCTGTGTGGGGGTTGACTGCGCGGCTCCGGGAACAAGCAGCTAGGCGCACCAAGTGATCGAACCCTCTGGAGCTAATGGTGTCCAGTAGCCTAAGAAGCAGAGCTTTTGAACTCCCCTCACTCCCACGAAGCAGGGAGCCTGTAGCCAGCAGGTCTCCCTGAAAATAAAAAACCTAACAAAGTCTTTTTAGAGAAACTCAGGAGAGCTCCCCTAGTGTGTGTCCAGTCTCTCTGGGCACAGAATCTAACTGAGGTCTGGAGGAGGGGCATAGAGGGAGTAGCCAGTTCACACCCATTCAAAGTCTTATAGTGTGCCCATGTCTCCTGCAGATCCCGTCTATACCCCGTGGTCCTTTTGGAGTCCCCAGCATCCTCTAGGACGTAAGAGAAATTACCAATAAAAACAATTACATTAAAAAACACTAGAATATTTAAAGAACATTAAGTGCTTGGGAACTATTTAATAAATTCCTTAATCAGCTTTGAAGCTGGTCATATATTAGGACGACAAGCATTGTCTCACAATTTCCCCCACAGGTCTCCTTGGTTGCTTCTGGAGTATGATATCGTTCGGTCAGAAAAAGTTAACGATCTATCGTACGACCTGTAATTCACCGCTACCCAGACCGCCTGATCTTATATGCACCACCTAAACTCAGAGGATCCAGCATACGACCTGCAGGACTGTGCATCGGATCATCATCGTTAGTGAAAAACAATATATCGATATTGTGCTCATTGGCCTGATGGTCTTTCTAGTGTGTGTGGGGTTTAATGCTGCACTTATCGCTGATTTCTGCTTGCACTCTCCTGAGGTACGAGCAGAATGGGTATCTAATAGGACATCGCTCCTGGCAATTAGCACAGGAGAAGCTGCTTAACGCGGCTAAACCCATGCATGCTTGCGCTAAATAGGGCCCGCACAGGAAGTAACTACTTAGCCTGGGGGCTAAATTCTTGTGCAACAATTGAATCAACCCCTAAAAGGTATAAAAAAATGAAAACCCTTTCTTTGCCACCAACTGTACTACACTAATCCTTAAGGGATCCGGTCATGTGACCGGCACTCGGGATCCCGGCGGTCACCATGTTGACGCCGTGATACCGCCCGCTTACCAGCCTGACAGATAGATTGTGACAACCTGCATAGGACTGAATTCTCCAAGTACAGTATGTGAAAATCTAACCGAGCTCTAATGGAGCATACACACAGTGCGATTTTCCGTGCAATATGGACTATACAGTCCATATCGCACGGAAACATAGTGCATATCGCACCATGTGTATAAGCTTGCGATGCCGATGTGCGGTCCCACAGGATCGCAAGAAAATATAGTGGGTGCAGGCAGGGCTGATACGGACTACATGCCTCGGGGCACAATATAGCCAGTACTGGCCGCAACACCCCATCGCACCGTGTATATGTGCCTTAAGTTCTATACAGGTGCAAAATTAGCAGAGAACACAGTGCTCCATCCCAGCATCTCCTGGGACGCAATCATTGTTCAAGCCTACCACATACCCAGAAGATGCTATTGCCTCTCTATGGAATATTTTATTTTTATAAATATATTTTAAATTTAATACTAGATTTTCTTCTATAAAGAGCCAGAGTAATTTTGCTGCTCCTGTGTTCTTGTTTTATCCATGCCTCTGTTCGGTTTTCTCTGTCAGTGGACCACATTCTACAAAGCTGACGACACACCAATTTCCTAACACAAAGGCCAGAGCAATAGTGCAATACCCATTACTTGGAGAATAATATCCATCATTTCAGAGGCATGGACTACAGACAGGGTACAATATAGATATCCTACTGTACTAACAAAGAACATTTCTAGTTACTTACTTCAGCATGATAATACAGCACAACATTTCTAAGCTTTACAGTTACAAATATTAACATATACCAGGGCTATCCAACTAGCAGACCAATGCGTTCCTTGGTTTTAAGTGACTTGGTAATTATAGCATGACATGTCTTAAAACAAGTACGTGGCTCATGAGCAAGTGTTAATACACATGTACGTGAACCACATCTTGATAATAGCTGACAGCAGTGACATGTTAGTACACATGCAGAAAACCCACTATGGACCTTACTACAATAATGCTCCTGTGTGTGCTGGGTCAGACAGATAGCCTAGCATTGTCACACACAGCTGTAGGTGAGAATTAAGTGTTACAGTGAAGACCATTTCACATGTTATCGTACCACTAAAAGTTTGACTACTAAAAGCGAGGGCTTGGGAGAGTGAAATCTTCAGAGGCCTTAGTCATCTCCCCAAGGAAGGAATGCAAGAAACAACAGCCAGACAGATTGCTGGTGATACAGAGAGCCAGGGAGATGTATATAACCTATTCCTCTTACAAAACAATGGAATTATTTCATATTTATGCTTTAAACTAAACAGAAATGTAAATTGTTCCCTGCTTTTCACTCAGGAAATGTGGTATAATGTGAATGTCCAGAAAACATCCAATACATGACATTATAAGGGAAAATGTAAATATATAAACGTATGAAAATGATATACAACTGTCCGAAACTATTATTATATTAAACTATTAGGGGAACTATGGATATAGGGGGTCATTCCGACCTGTCTGCACGCAGGGGTTCTTCGCTGCTGTGCAAACGGGTCAGAAATGCGCATGCGCGGCGGACGCATTGCACACGCGCTTAGTTGCCTGGCAACGCCGCCGCCAGCGACATATGTGATCGCAGTGGCGACCGCAAGAAGATCGACAGGCGGGAGGCGTTCAAGGGCGTTTCCAGCCGTTTTCAGAGAGTGGTAAGAAAAATGCAGGCGTGTCCAGGCGAACGGAGGGTGGATGTCTGATGTCAAAGCCGGGACCTGCATCGCTGGAGCAGTCGCACAGGGTAAGTAGGTCTAGGGCTAGTCTTGTTTTGCAGAAAACATTTTTAGCATAGCAGGGCTTCACAAGCTTTCGCAGCTCTGCTATGCTAAAATACACTCTCCCATAGGCGGAGATTAGTTGATCGCACTAGCAGCAAAAAGTTGCTTGATGCGATCAACTCGGAATGAGGGCCATAGTTTTTATTTTACATTGTATAAAGCCCTTATAAACATAACACATGCAGAGATCTGCACACAGTCAATCTTGATAATGGCATATTTCAAATGGAACATAAAAAAAGGTTGTGCCTTCATACTGCAGTGTTTACCAAAGCTGGCAACGCATACAGATAGGGTGCGTACACACGGTGAGATCCTTGCTATGCCAGATTTTAACTTGCGATTTCCCTTGAACTCCCTGGAGCCCAGATAGCACAGATTTTGACTAACTTTTCTTGAGATATGGACTATGTGTGCTTACGATTTTGGCTTATGTGAGATGTCATTGACATGTGAGATGAACTAGATAGTACACCGATCTAGCAAGGATTGACTTGCCTGCACAGTCTATCTTTTCTTGTGATGCCGACCTGGCGGGACCGCGCATCAGGATCGAATCGGGATCGCAAGGTGACTTTCACCTTGCGATCTGCACTAACTTTTCTTGCGATTTTGACTATATAGTCAAAATCGAAAGAAAACATCTCACCGTGTGTACACACCCTAAGGCTTGGCAACAGAAAACTTGAGGCCCCATACAGTTATAGCTGTGGGGCCCCCTTATATTATATTTATATATATATATATATATATATATATATATATATATATATGCGCAATGAAATTATATATACATAAAACGAGATTTATGGTAAGAACGTACCTTTGTTAAATCTCTTTCTGCGAGGTACACTGGGCTCCACAGGGAATAACATTGGGGGTGCAGGGTAGGATCTTGATCCGAGGCACCAACAGGCTCAAAGCTTTAACCTTCTTCCCAAGATGCATAGCGCCACCTCCTCTATAACCCCGCCTCCGTGCCCAGGAGCTCAGTTTTTGTTAACCGTTCCCATGCAGTAGCAGGTAAAAGAGACGACAATCGTTAGTAGCCACATACACCACACACTCACGACAGGAGAGGGTGTCAGCGGCTAATACCATAGCAACCCAAAGAAGCTAAGTGCGTCAGGGTGCTCGCCCTGTGGAGCCCAGTGTACCTCGCAGAAAGGCTTAACAAAGGTAAGTTCTTACCATAAATCTCGTTTTCTGCTGCGGGGTACACTGGGCTCCACAGGGAATAAAATCGGGGATGTCCTAAAGCAGTTCTTTATGGGCGGGGGCGCACTGTAGCGGGCACAAGAAACGGCATCCAAAGGAAGCATCCTGGGAGGCGGAAGTATCGAAGGCATAGAACCTTATGAACGTGTTCACTAAGGACCACGTAGCCACCTTGCACAACTGTTCAAGGGTCGCACCACGGCGGGCCGCCCAAGAAGGTCCAACAGACCGAGTAGAATGGGCCTTAATGGTAGCAGGAGCTGGAAGACCAGCCTGTACATAAGCATGTGCAATCATCATTCTAATCCATCTGGCCAAGTTCTGCTTGCTAGCAGGCCAGCCATGTTTGTGAAAACCAAACAGTACGAAGAGAGCGAGTCAGACTTCCGAATGGAAGCAGTTCTCTTCACATAGATACGGAGAGCCCGTACCACATCCAACTTAGGAAAATTAAAGGCAAGAACCACAATCTCCTGGTTAAGGTGGAAGGAAGACACCACCTTAGGTAGATAACCAGGGCGCTTTCTAAGAAATGCACGATCACTGTGAAAAAAAATCAGATAGGGGTACCTACAGGATAAGGCCCCCAAGTCTGAAACACATCTAGCAGAAGAAATCGCTAGCAGAAACAAGGGAAAGCCACTTAAGATCCACAGATGCAAGAGGGTCAAAAGGAGACACTTGCAAGGCCTCCAAAACCACTGACAAATCCCAAGAGCCTACAGGTGGGACATAACACACCATGGGTGAAGGTATGAACATCGGGCAGAGTTGCAATTTTTCTCTGAAACCATACTGACAAGGCAGAAATATGAACCTTGAGGGAGACCAGACGAAGGCCTAGGTCCAGGCCTTGCTGTAGGAAGGCCAAAAGTTTGGCCGTACTAAACTTGTAAGAGTCATGATTGGTATTTGCGCACCAAGCAAAGTAAGAATTCCAGACCCTATGGTAAATCCGAGCAGAAGTCAGCTTACGGGCCTTCAACATAGTTTGAATGACCGCCTCGGAAAAACCTTTGGCCCTCAGTACGGAAGCTTTAAGAGCCACGCCGTCAAAGCCAGTCGGGCCAAATCCTGGTAGACACAAGGGCCCTGAACGAGGAGGTCTGGCCGTTGTGGAAGTAGAAGGGGACGCTCTATCTAGAGGCCCTGTAGTTCTGAGAACCAATGCCGTATGGGCCACGCGGGAGCAATTAGAAGTAGTATGCCTCCTTCTTGATTGCACTTCCTTATTACTCTGGGCAGTAAAAACACCGGAGGGAACACATATGGCAGCCAAAAGTTCTATGGGATTGCCAGTGCGCCCACGAACGCTGCTTGAGGATCCCTTGTTCTTGCTCCGAAGACCGGAACCTTGTGATTGTGTCGAGACGCCATCAGGTCCACATCTGGAAGGCCCCACTTGTCCACGAGGAGTTGAAATACTTCTAGATGGAGGCTCCACTCTCCGGCGTGTACGTCCTGACGACTGAGAAAGTCTGCTTCACAGTTGAGGCCCCCCGGAATGAACACTGGCAGATGGCGTTCTGCCCATTGAAGAATCCTTGATACTTCCCTCATTGCCATGCGGCTTCGAGTGCCGCCTTGATGATTTATGTATGCCACACTGGTGGCGTTTTCCGACTGTAACTGAACAGGTCTGTTCTGACCGCAGTTCCAGAATGTTGACCGGAAGGAGAGATTTCTCCTTGGTCCACTGACCCTGAAGGGAGTGTTGCTCCAACACTACGCCCCAGACTCTCAGCCTGGCATCCGTCGTCAGAAAGACCCAGTTGGAGAACCAGACGGGACGACCCCTGCTCAAACGTCCATCCTGCAGCCACCAGCTCAGTGACAGACGGACCTCCGGAGACAAGGAGATCATGTGAGACCTGATCCGGTGAGGCAGGCCGTCCCATTTGGCAAGAATCAGTTTCTGCAGAGGGCGTGAATGGAATTGAGCGTACTCCACCTTGTCGAAAGTCGACACCATCAGACCTAGCACTTGCATTGCCGAATGTATCGACACTTGCAAACGAGATAGGAAGCATCGAGTTCTGTTCTGAAGCTTTAGGACCTTCTCCTGAGAAAAGAACAACCGCTGGTTGTGATTGTCCAACAACGTTCCCAGTTGCACCATGCTCTGCGCAGGGACCAGGGAAGATTTCTTCCAGTTGATGAGCCACCCGTGGGCTTGCAGAAACTGGACCTTTTAGATCTAGATGGCGTAGGAGAATTTCCGGGGAATTTGCCAGGATCAATAAGTCAAAGAAAGGGGGTACTACCACCTATTCGCGCTATCCAACACACTACATAAATAATACAATAAATGATATACAGATAATGTCTTATCGAGGATTGATATCCCAAATGATGTAACAATATATGGAAAGGCTCCTGTGGAATAATCAGGAGGGAAATGTTCTTTGAAAGTGAAGGAAAAATTCCACGGGATACAGACCGTTTTCACGTTGACGAGGAATGATCAGTGTCCATAAAGGTTTCTGTTTCAGTCAAATGTTCATTTGGTAGAAGTCAACGGAAAGGGACTCTTCCGGATTTGGTGTGTGTTTCCTCAAAAATATAAAACAGTAGAAAAACCAATGTCTAAGTCGACATGTAAGGAACAGGTGATGGAGGAAGCCAAGAATATTCTTAAACGGTTGGAAGAAGCCTAACGTACCCAACTTACGTCAGTACGTAAAGGGATCCTCACATAAAGGTATCTTTAGTGAGTAGAAGGAGGTGAATGCTTGACAGGGAGTATCTTAGGAAGCAGAAAAGGGTTCTCCACGAGGTACACACCGTACTCACGTTGACACTGGAGGTTTGAAGCTTATAAGGATTTCTTTTTCCAGTTGGAGATTCATCTAGTGGATATCCTTTGAGTGAAGCCTCTTCACATCGGCACACCGTCTCCCACGTGGAACCGGAAATATAAGCAATGAAAGGGGCCAATAGTGTAGTATGTCTCAACCAATGTATAAAGTAGATAGATGGAGATGATATAAGCAGTTGGAAAGAAACCCAACGTACCAAACTTACAAAGGCGAGTGTATAGAACCTTATATAAAGGTATCTTTAACGGGTGGAGAGGATGAAATGGAAAAAGGGATCCTTTATGTGAAGCGTACCCAACTCACATGAAGAGAATGATGAGTGATGCTCATAAAGGTATCTTTCTCCCTCAGGTGTTCTATTTCTCCTGAACTTGTACTGGATCTTTAGCTGGATATGTTAATCCAATGGTCTCCTCCTTTCTGCTTTCCCTGTATCTCTTACCATTGACACTTATCAACATAGGTTCTGCCAATAGGTTATGGGCCCAGGCCACCAGCACGTGCAGCAGCTGTGGAATAGCTACGTTGCATAAAATCGCTAGTGTATTATCAGTTTATAGTGAACCGGTAGGCTGCTCCCTTGTCAATAATGCTTCTACCTTCTTTACGTCTGCCTCCCCTGTGTATAAAGTACTTGATCCTCTTTGTTTATATTGACGAAAGTTTGGTATCTGGTTTAAAGCTCACCTGCCGGATCAATAAGTCGTCATGATAAGGCAGGATCCTGACCCCTTGACGACGGAGTACAGCCGTCATTACCGCCATAACCTTGGTGAAGCCTCGCGGAGCCTTGGTCAAACCAAAAGGTAACGCCCGAAATTGGTAATGGAAACCTCAGGTACTGCTGATGTGACATTGCAATTGGAACATGCAGGTAAGCATCATGTATGTCCAGGGAGACCATATAATCCCCAGGTTCCAAGGCCAGAACAATAGAGCGAAGAGTTTCCATACGAAACTTGGAGACCCTCACAAATTTGTTCAAGGACTTGAGGTATAGAATGGTCCGAGAGGATCCATTCGGTTTCGGGACTAGGAGCAGCAGTGAATAGTACCCCTTGCCTCTCTGAGACAGAGGCACCTGTACTACCACTCCTGTGTCCAGGAGGGACTGTACCACCGAATGAAGAGTTTTTGCCTTCACCTGATCCGAAGGGCCGTCTGTCAGGCAAAATCAATGAGGGGGACGATTTTTGAAGGATACGGCGTAACCTTGAGTGACAACATCCTGTACCCAGGCATCGGAAGTGGTCTTCAACCATTCCTGGGTATATCCTAGAAGTCGGCCCCCCACTCTGGGATCCCCCAGAGGGAGTCCCACCCCGTCATGCGGCAGGCTTGTCAGTCTTGGAAGCAGACTGACGGGCAGCCCAGGCCCGTTTGGGTTTGGGCTTATTGGGTTTGGAAGTGCGAGTCTGTTCCGGGTACGCCTGACCCTTTGCTTTCCCTGAAGGATGAAAGGAGCGAAAAAAAGTACTCTTACTCTTCGGTACTGAAGGAGCAGTACTAGGTAGACAAGCTGTTTTAGCAGAAGCTAAGTCAGCCACTATCTTGTTGAGGTCTTCTCCGAAAAGGATGTTTCCCTTAAAAGGGAGTACCTCCAGGGTTTTCTTAAGAGTTCAGATGCACGGACCAGGACCGCAACCATAGAATCCGGCGAGCCAGTATGGACATAGTAGAAGCCTTGGCCGCCAGAATACAGGCATCAGAAGCCGCCTTCTTAATGTAATGAGAAGTTATGACAATATACGATAGACATTGTCTAGCATGATTAGAAGCGTTGGAAGACATCTCAGCTTTCAACTCCTGAGCCCACGCTTCAATAGCCTCTGCAGCCCAAGTCGCTGCAATGGTGGGCTGATGCGCAGCACCTGCTAGGGTGTAAATCGCCTTTAAACAACCCCCCACACGCTTATCCGTCGGTTCTTTCAGAGACGTGACGGTAGTTACTGGCAGAGCTGAGGATACCACCAGCCGCGCCACCTGCGAATCCACTGGCGGGGTTGTTTACTAATTTTTACTGAACTCCGCAGCGAAGGGATAGCGAGCCAGCATCTTCTTGTGAGGCGTGAATTTCTTTCCTGGATTTTCCCAGGACTCCTGACGTATGTCAACTAAATGGTCAGAATGAGGTAAAACTTGTTTAACCACTTTCTGACGTTTAAACCTGTCCGGTTTCTTAGGGGCAGTATCAGGCTCCGGGTCATCAGTAATTTGAAGAATGAGCCTGATAGCCTCCAGCAAGTCAGGAACATCCACCTGTGAGACAAACTCCCCATCATAAGCATCAGGGTCAGAATCTGTGGGGTCAGTATATACGCCATCCTCATCAGACGAGGTGTCTGGGACGTTGGATTGTGAGGAAGTAATGGCCCGCTTAGAGGACCCCTTGGTCTTAGGCGGGCGAGGGTTAGACTTCTGAGTAGTCAGTGATTGATTCAATTGCTGTAACTGAGCAGACAGTTGATCTGCTCATGGTGGGTTAATTGCGGGGACGATAAGCGGTTGTACCGGCACAGGAGGTCCCATAGGGAGCGTCAGTCTAGTTACCAGCGTATTCAACAGCGTGGAGAAGGTAGCCCAAGGCAGGTCATTTTGAACCCCCATTGCTACGATACCACTAGGGGGGTAAGGAACCCCCAGAACATGAATCCTCAGCGGTTATGTTTTACTCAAATGTGTCTGCAGCGTCACCACCACACAATGTGGGATCAGCCCCAGCTCCGTTGCCCTTTGTAGCTGACATATCCGAAAAGCTCAATTCAGGGCAACCCAGTACAATATCAGCAGCACAATACCTGACAAGAACCCCCTGTGCAGTGTATTAGCACAAACAGGGAATTTAAGAGGTATATGTGACTGAAATTCACAGAGAAAAATACACAATAAGTATATCCTGTGAACTACCTATATTAAATGATAAACCTGACGCACCTAGCCCCCTCAGGTTATAGAATATAGAGATAGCAATCTGAGTGAGACACACGAAATGGAGGTCACACAGCAGCTACATGCACACACATATAGTCAAAATGTACAGTGCAGAAATTATGACATGCAATAAAACTGCACTGGACTAGCAATACAAAGTAATACTCAGTATGGCTATATATTTAGTAGATATATCAATGCACAGTAAAGACTGGATGTATATCACAGGGTACTTGTACTATATAGCCCTGACCAAATGCACTGTTTCTTAACTAATAATGTCAACAGACATGTAGAATACTTAAGTGTCTTGTTAAATGCACAGCGCTGACAAGCCTGCGGCTTTACAAAGGAGGATTTGCCCAAACAGTCCCAGGAACAGTGCTGCTCTGTGTAATGGCGCCCAAACACTGACTGGGAGTGAGGGAGAGAAGAGATATGCAGCTCCAGGGTGGGAACATTACTATAAATGGCGCCCTGGGGCTGGGGGAGGGGCTACAGGTCCAAGACTTATCCCCCTGCTGGACTTCACCATTGGTACTATGGGCTGTTAATAAAATGTTTTTTGTGAGGTAAAAAAACCGACCTGTGCCCTTGCCTTGGTAATTTAGTGGAGTCCATGCCCGACAACAGTGTTCACGTCAGCGCGCGCGGCCCGCCTCCCACCGGCCGCGCCAGATCGCAATTTTAGCGGGACCCGCCTAGGGGACCCACTTACCTCCTCCCTGAGTGCGGACACGATCCAGGAGAACTTCAGCGGGTGTGTGACTAACAACGAGCAAACCGGAGCCTCCGCTGTAAGTACCCGGCAACCAGGGCGCGGGAGTATACAGCGCCACTGGGGGAGGTGATGCAGCCCTTGAAGTCTTAATTTTTCACTTAGAAAAGCTCTTCTCAGGGCTGCTGGAGCAGCCCCCCTGTTGTATGCCTGCTTACTGCATGGCACCAACTACAAAACTGAGCTCCTGCGCACGGAGGCAGGGTCATAGAGAAGGCGGCGCTATGCATCTTGGGAAGAAGGTCAAAGCTTTGAGCCTGTTGGTGCCTCGGATCAAGATCCTACAAGATCCTACTCTACACCCCAATGTTATTCCCTGTGGAACCCAGTGTACCCCGCAGCAGAAAAAAAATATATATACATACATATATAAATACAAAAAAATGTCTTCCACACCGCGCTCAACCCACCAGCAGCAATATGGAGAAAGTCCCTGTTAGTGAACTTTCAAAGAATAACATAAACAAAAACAATAACCAATTGCGCTTGGTATAACTTTAAAACACTCAGATTTTAGTATTTCCAGTAGCTGTTCTTCCACGGTGTGGATTCTTATAACTGGTATCACCTGCAAGTATACCCTCACACCAGAGAACACACCCGAACAAAAAGACGGCCAGAATGGCCTAAATTAGATATGATACCAATTTGTTTTTATTAAAAAACATATAGAATTCCATAAATTCATATGAACATTTTTTTTACAGATAAAAGGTTCCATACATTCATATAAACATTCTTAAAAGAAAAACATCCAGATACAGTCAATAGGTTTTCTGTTCAAGCCTTTAAAGAACACCCTCACCCTTATAGGTGTATATTCTGTAGGGTGTATTAATGAACTAGATAAGAGACCGTAACGGATTCGACCCAACGCGTTTCGTCAGAACGACTTCATCAGGGGTTTCTGTATGGTATCACAAAAAAAGGAAGGAACAAAGGCCTTCATGGATATAAAACATCCATAGCCCATATATATATAGGACCAACTTTTAATAGAGATGGATAATTCACCCAGAATGGTTGTAGGATGGTAAAACCAAGCATAAACGCATACGCCTTTAAGGGTATTCAGATAGTTAATGAACCTGGTTGCAGACTCTTTTCAGTTTTTATGCAGGGTCTGTTAAATTTGAACCTGCAGCCACCAGGAAAGAGACTCTTTCCTGGTGGCTGCAGGTTCAAATTTAACAGACCCTGCATAAAAACTGAAAAGAGTCTGCAACCAGGTTCATTAACTAGCTGAATACCCTTAAAGGCGTATGCGTTTATGCTTGGTTTTACCATCCTACAACCATTCCGGGTGAATTATCCATCTCTATTAAAAGTTGGTCCTATATATATGGGCTATGGATGTTTTATATCCATGAAGGCCTTTGTTCCTTCCTTTTTTTGTGATACCATACAGAAACCCCTGATGAAGTCGTTCTGACGAAACGCGTTGGGTCGAATCCGTTACGGTCTCTTATCTAGTTCATTAATACACCCTACAGAATATACACCTATAAGGGTGAGGGTGTTCTTTAAAGGCTTGAACAGAAAACCTATTGACTGTATCTGGATGTTTTTCTTTTAAGAATATTATATGAATGTATGGAACCTTTTATCTGTAAAAAAAATGTTCATATGAATTTATGGAATTATATATGATTTTTAATAAAAACAAATTGGTATCATATCTAATTTAGGCCATTCTGGCCGTCTTTTTGTTCGGGTGTGTTCTCTGGTGTGAGGGTATACTTGCAGGTGATACCAGTTATAAGAATCCACACCGTGGAAGAACAGCTACTGGAAATACTAAAATCTGAGTGTTTTAAAGTTATACCAAGCGCAATTGGTTATTGTTTTTGTTTATACATACATATATATATGGAAAAAATAAGAATTTACTTACCGATAATTCTATTTCTCATAGTCCGTAGTGGATGCTGGGGACTCCGAAAGGACCATGGGGAATAGCGGCTCCGCAGGAGACTGGGCACAAAAGTAAAAAGCTTTAGGACTACCTGGTGTGCACTGGCTCCTCCCCCTATGACCCTCCTCCAAGCCTCAGTTAGGATACTGTGCCCGGACGAGCGTACACAATAAGGAAGGATCTTGAATCCCGGGTAAGACTCTTACCAGCCACACCAATCACACCGTACAACTTGTGATCTGAACCCAGTTAACAGCATGATAACAGAAGGAGCCTCTGAAAAGATGGCTCACAACAACAAAAAAACAGATTTTTGTAACAATAACTATGTACAAGTAATGCAGACAATCCGCACTTGGGATGGGCGCTCAGCATCCACTACGGACTATGAGAAATAGAATTATCGGTAAGTAAATTCTTATTTTCTCTAACGTCCTAGTGGATGCTGGGGACTCCGAAAGGACCATGGGGATTATACCAAAGCTCCCAAACGGGCGGGAGAGTGCGGATGACTCTGCAGCACCGAATGAGAGAACTCCAGGTCCTCCTCAGCCAGGGTATCAAATTTGTAGAATTTAGCAAACGTGTTTGCCCCTGACCAAGTAGCAGCTCGGCAAAGTTGTAAAGCCGAGACCCCTCGGGCAGCCGCCCAAGGTGAGCCCACTTTCCGTGTGGAATGGGCTTTTAGAGATTTTGGCTGTGGCAGGCCTGCCACAGAATGTGCAAGCTGAATTGTACTACAAATCCAACGAGCAATCGTCTGCTTAGAAGCAGGAGCACCCAGCTTGTTGGGTGCATACAGGATAAACAGCGAGTCAGATTTTCTGACTCCAGCCGTCCTGGAAACATATATTTTCAGGGCCCTGACTACGTCCAGCAACTCGGAATCCTCCAAGTCCCTAGTAGCCGCAGGCACCACAATAGGCTGGTTTAAGTGAAATGCTGAAACCACCTTAGGGAGAAATTGAGGACGAGTCCTCAATTCTGCCCTGTCCGTATAAAAAATTAGGTAAGGGCTTTTATAGGATAAAGCCGCCAATTCTGAAACACGCCTGGCTGAAGCCAGGGCTAACAGCATTACCACTTTCCATGTGAGATATTTTAAGTCCACAGTGGTGAGTGGTTCAAACCAATGTGATTTTAGGAATCCCAAAACTACATTGAGATCCCAAGGTGCCACTGGAGGCACAAAAGGAGGCTGTATATGCAGTACTCCCTTGACAAACGTCTGAACTTCAGGAACAGAAGCTAGTTCTTTTTGGAAGAATATTGACAGGGCCGAAATTTGAACCTTAATGGACCCTAATTTTAGGCCCATAGACAGTCCTGTTTGCAGGAAATGTAGGAATCGACCCAGTTGAAATTCCTCTGTAGGGGCCTTCCTGGCCTCGCACCACGCAACATATTTTCGCCAAATACGGTGATAATGTTGTACGGTCACATTCTTCCTGGCTTTGATCAGGGTAGGGATGACTTCATCTGGAATGCCTTTTTCCTTCAGGATCCGGCGTTCAACCGCCATGCCGTCAAACGCAGCTGCGGTAAGTCTTGGACCAGACATGGTCCCTGCTGGAGCAGGTCCTTTCTTAGAGGTAGAGGCCACGGGTCTTCTGTGAGCATCTCTTGAATTTCCGGGTACCAAGTCCTTCTTGGCCAATCCGGAGCCACGAGTATAGTCTTTACTCCTTTCCTTCTTATGATTCTCAGTACTTTTGGTATGAGAGGAAGAGGAGGGAACACATACACTGACTGGTACACCCACGGTGTTACCAGAGCGTCCACAGCTATTGCCTGAGGGTCCCTTGACCTGGCGCAATATCTGTCCAGTTTTTTGTTGAGGCGGGACGCCATCATGTCCACCTTTGGTTTTTCCCAACGGTTCACAATCATGTGGAAGACTTCCGGGTGAAGTCCCCACTCCCCCGGGTGAAGATCGTGTCTGCTGAGGAAGTCTGCTTCCCAGTTGTCCACTCCCGGAATGAACACTGCTGACAGTGCTATCACATGATTTTCCGCCCAGCGAAGAATCCTTGCCACTTCCGTCATTGCCCTCCTGCTTCTTGTGCCACCCTGTCTGTTTACATGGGCGACTGCCGTGATGTTGTCCGACTGGATCAACACCGGCTGACCCTGAAGCAGAGGTCTTGCCTGACTTAGGGCATTGTAAATGGCCCTGAGTTCCAGGATATTTATGTGTAGTGACGTTTCCATGCTTGACCACAAGCCCTGGAAATTTCTTCCCTGTGTGACTGCTCCCCAGCCCCTTAGGCTGGCATCCGTGGTCACCAGGACCCAATCCTGAATGCCGAATCTGCGGCCCTCTAGGAGATGAGCACTCTGTAACCACCACAGGAGAGACACCCTTGTCCTTGGAGACAGGGTTATCCGCTGATGCATTTGAAGATGCGATCCGGACCATTTGTCCAGCAGATCCCACTGAAAAGTTCTTGCGTGGAATCTGCCGAATGGAATCGCTTCGTAAGAAGCCACCATCTTTCCCAGGACCCTTGTGCATTGATGTACTGACACTTGGCCTGGTCTTAGGAGGTTCCTGACTAGGTCGGATAACTCCCTGGCTTTCTCTTCCGGGAGAAACACCTTTTTCTGTACTGTGTCCAGAATCATTCCTAGGAACAGCAGACGTGTCGTCGGAATCAGCTGCGATTTTGGAATATTTAGAATCCATCCGTGCTGTCGTAGTACTACTTGAGATAGTGCTACTCCGACCTCTAACTGTTCTCTGGACCTTGCCCTTATCAAGAGATCGTCCAAGTAAGGGATAATTAAGACGCCTTTTCTTCGAAGAAGAATCATCATTTCGGCCATTACCTTGGTAAAGACCCGGGGTGCCGTGGACAATCCAAACGGCAGCGTCTGAAACTGATAGTGACAGTTCTGTACCACAAGTCTGAGGTACCCTTGGTGAGAAGGGCAAATTGGGACATGGAGGTAAGCATCCTTGATGTCCAGAGACACCATATAGTCCCCTTCTTCCAGGTTCGCTATCACTGCTCTGAGTGACTCCATCTTGAACTTGAACCTTTTTATGTAAGTGTTCAAGGATTTCAGATTTAAAATGGGTCTCACCGAGCCGTCCGGCTTCGGTACCACAAACAGCGTGGAATAATACCCCTTTCCCTGTTGTAGGAGGGGTACCTTGATTATCACTTGCTGGGAATACAGCTTGTGAATGGCTTCCAATACCGCCTCCCTGTCGGGGGGAGACGTTGGTAAAGCAGACTTCAGGAACCGGCGAGGGGGAGACGTCTCGAATTCCAATTTGTACCCCTGAGATACTACCTGCAGGATCCAGGGGTCCACTTGCGAGTGAGCCCACTGCGCGCTGAAATTCTTGAGACGGGCCCCCACCGTGCCTGAGTCCGCTTGTAAGGCCCCAGCGTCATGCTGAGGACTTGGCAGAAGCGGGGGAGGGCTTCTGTTCGTGGGAAGAGGCTGTCTGCTGCAGTCTTTTTCCCCTTCCTCTGCCCCGGGGCAGATATGAGTGGCCTTTTGCCCGCTTGCCCTTATGGGGGCGAAAGGACTGAGTTTGAAAAGACGGTATCTTTTTCTGCTGTGAGGTAACTTGGGGTAAAAAGGTGGATTTCCCAGCCGTTGCCGTGGCCACCAGGTCCGATAGACCGACCCCAAATAACTCCTCCCCTTTATACGGCAATACTTCCATATGCCGTTTGGAATCTGCATCACCTGACCACTGTCGCGTCCATAACCCTCTTCTGGCAGAAATGGACATCGCACTTACTCTTGAAGCCAGAGTGCAAATATCCCTCTGTGCATCACGCATATATAGAAATGCATCTTTTAAATGCTCTATAGTCAATAATATATTGTCCCTGTCCAGGGTATCAATATTTTCAGTCAGGGAATCCGACCAAGCCACTCCAGCACTGCACATCCAGGCTGAGGCGATTGCTGGTCGCAGTATAATACCAGTATGTGTGTATATACTTTTTAGGATATTTTCCAGCTTTCTATCAGCTGGTTCCTTGAGGGCGGCCGTATCAGGAGACGGTAACGCCACTTGTTTTGATAAGCGTGTGAGCGCCTTATCCACTCTAGGGGGTGTTTCCCAACGCGCCCTAACCTCTGGCGGGAAAGGGTATAATGCCAATAATTTTTTAGAAATTAGCAGTTTTTTATCGGGGGAAACCCACGCTTCATCACACACTTCATTTAATTCATCTGATTCAGGAAAAACTACGGGTAGTTTTTTCACACCCCACATAATACCCTTCTTTGTGGTACTTGTAGTATCAGAAATGTTCAAAACCTCCTTCATTGCCGTGATCATGTAACGTGTGGCCCTACTGGAAAATACGTTTGTTTCCTCACCGTCGACACTGGAGTCAGTGTCCGTGTCAGTGTCTGTATCGACCTGAGGTAACGGGCGTTTTATAGCCCCTGACGGTGTTTGAGACGCCTGTACAGGTATCAACTGATTTTCCGGCTGTCTCATGTCGTCAACAGTCTTTTGTAAAGTGCCGACACTATCACGTAATTCTTTCCATAAGACCATCCAGTCAGGTGTTGTTGCCTTATAGGTAATTGTCTGCACTTAGTATAATATTAGGGCAATGGATATTGTCTGAATCAAAATATAATTCATTATAAATAGGCGATGTTACCATAGTGGACAGTATACTGGATATATATAGTAAGGAATAGATATGAAATAAGTTTGAATGTATGAGGTAATGTTTAGCTGATTTAAGAAATTAGGTTTGTGTATGTGTTTATATAGATATACTGTATATTTGTGTTTTACAGCAAGATGGTAAAAAATAGTGTAGGGAACAGGTTTATTCTGCTCTAGTCATAAATAAGGCCAGAGAGGTTACAGTAAGATCAAGAGTCATTGTAGAGAAAAGGTATTAGGCCATAAATGATAATAGGTATGTGACAGAGCTCTGTTGGTCATTGGAATTCACAGGTGTGCTTACAGTAGATCAGAATCTACTGGTTTGTCTATTGTCCAGTGAAGGTTAAAAGCTAGGGAGTATAAATTAACTACTATGAAAAGAGATCACATCCATTGATAAAACATTGTGTAACCGACCCCAGGAAAACTTGTCAATACAACAGAACTTTGGATGAAAAGACATTCCAGATTTTACAATACTATACTTGCTTAAGGCAGTGTGGACACCACACTTTTATGACACCATGCCTCCGTGAACAGGACACGACAGCCCAGTTCAATGTTTGTTTTATTACACCTTGGAATCTGACAAACCTATAATTACCTATTCCATTGGAAACTATGAGAATATGATAGTTTGAATTGGTAAAATATGAGATAAAAGGACCAGACTTGTAGTTAGGAGTAAGAAGGAAGAGGGAGAAGAAGAAGGAGAAGGAAGGAAGTCAGTCAGGAGGAGAAGTCATGGAGAACATGCAGAAGGAATGATTCTTGGGATGGCAATCTTTAACTTGCAAGTATAAATATGATAATAATTGAAACTGTTTGTGAAACTTATGTCATGTTGTTTTATGTTATGTAACGAAGGAAACATAGCATAGCTTAATATAATTATAATTAGTATATATATCACTACTGTGTATATCTTATTCTGTACGATTTGATCTGCCTGTAAATAAAGAATCATATAAAAAGAGCGGTAATATTCAAGCTTGAACTCTCTTTAAGGAATCTTAACTTCATAATTTCATAAGTCATATATATATATATATAAGGACTGCATATATTTATCAGCCAATTAATTTGTAAGCCTGACATAATATATTTGCAGATATATATGATAACGCATATTAATTTAAATATATCCATATATTAAATACCATATATGATATAATAAATATTAATAATCATAAATAAGATTCCAAAAATCAATATTGGCGACCATGAAGGGACTTGTTATTACTGAATCTGATTATCTGATTTATAATATTTATGAGGAGTAGCAAATGCTATAAGCTGGCTACCAAATCTGCAGAATCACGGTGGGGATGTATCTATGAAAATTTATTACCATTGTGTAATGTCAATTTTGTATTCTGTATAACCTAGGATAAATGTGTTAGTGCAATATACGTTATTTTAACTAACATAATATCTATTAGGAAGCAGCACCAAAGGCTATAAGCCTGCTGGCAAAATACAAGATCACAGTGGAATAGGTTACAAATGAGAATAAAGAATTTAAAGGCCTAGAATAGAAAATGTGCACAGTGGAAAAGAGTATTTCCAAATAAATGTATAAATGTACCAGGTATTAGAGTTTAACCTTAAGACACCGGTCAATCTTAAGGAGAGGATACCTTCAGTACTAAAAACAAAGAATATATAAATTTAGCATTGAAATGTTAAAAATGCAAAAGTTTTCTGTAGCATTTAGAAAAATGCGCAGAACTGCGGCTCTAGAAGCCAAACAGAAATGTAAAGAAGAATCAGGTTCACGTCTTCGTAAGGCGTGCCTGACCATTAATGCAAAAATGCATTCGTTATTTAAGTCCCTTAAACAGAAAAATAAACAGAAAAAGTTTGGGGCAGAAGCGAAAAGCCTGACAGTTTGTAATCAAATTGTCAAGATCTCTGATGAAGAGATAACATCCAGCAAGCAAGCTGAGATAGAAACACCAAACAGGAATAGTGTTGAGGTATGTGAAACTCTGTACACAGAGTCTACAGGAGTCAGAAATGACTTAATCAGTCAAGATCCTAAAATTAAGGAAAGTTACATGTTGCAGGACTGCATCAATGTGCAGCGCATGGAGTCTGCTATGGTCACACAGACCACCAGCAGAACAGCCTCTGTGGTAAAGGAAGAAAGTAGCAATGTGCCGGATGTGTCTATCATCAGACAGCACATTAATGTAAAGGAGGTAGCAGCAATAGGAGATGTCCCCTATACTGTGTCTAGTAAGGGGGAAGATCATTGTAACTCAGATTATGAGTATTCTGCTGAATACACTCTCAGAGTTCCCAATGTAAATGAAGAATTTGTTATGCCCTTAGGCAAAGGTGAATTGTCAGCAGATTTAAACACTGATAGCAGCAGTACAGTGCACACAGGGGTGGGGAAGTTCCCCATGGTGAAAACTCCCATGGCAACCAGAGTTGCAAACCTTGAAATGTATTCACCTGGAAACATGTTTAAAGGGAAAATCCATGAAATTAATTCAGGAATGCATGTTTACAAACAAAGTTCCCAAACTTATGTAACCCCCACAGAGCACTCAGAGACTTCTAGTGATGGTGCAAATGTTTGCATGCTCTCAGAGAGACCACATGCAGAGTGTCATTCTGCAAACCACACACCAATTAACAATGACAAAAAGGATCACCAGGATGAAAATGTTTTTATGCCCTGGTGCCATAACCATTTTATTACAGGTGTGGAAAGACAGAAAGCCCTGGGACCTGCAATACATATTTGGCAAAGTTTAACAAGTTTCTCTCCCCACAAAAGTAGGTTTTTTCAGAAGCTCCAAGATTCTTCCAAACTAAGGAGCCACACCAAGCAGCAAACGCTATGGTTAAAGACAGTCTGGGACCAGGCTGCATCACAAGGGAGTATGGTCACAAGTGAATACGGTAGTATCATTCCTTTACTTGTTAGATCCAATGAAGCCATTGTTTGCTTTGATGTTCAAACAGCCACAGTTTCCAAATTAAACCTGCATCATATCTGCAGCGACAATTGTGCTGTCATTGACACACAATGTGACAGGAAAGATTGGCACAGGCCAGAAACAATTGTTTGTTTGTTATTCAATCGTTAAAAGACACATTTGTAAATTCTGTACCTGATAACATGCAGCAGATAGGACAGAATGCATAGCAAGCTATGTTAAATCACTGTATAAATATCTGTGATAGTCATTGTATGTATTTTTGTTTGATTCATAGTAATCCTGGCAACCTGTATACAGAATGGTGCAAGACTCCAAAAAGACTCCAATTTACAAGGGAAAAGGTCTTCATTAACCCTTTCATCGCTGCTATCCAGCAAAATCTACATAGCATCCCTAAAGACTGATATATGGACAAATCCTCAAGGAGTTTTCTAGTTTCACAAGAAAGGGGAATGTTTTCATTAACCTTTTCATCACAAGTAATCATTACTTGTCTTTCAAACTACATGTACACTCCCAAAACAGTGTACAGCACATCTCATCACTGTGATTATACAGAACTGTCTCATCCCTTCATATACCTTAATCACATATATGTAAACATTTGTCTGATATATATATATATATTATGTAATTGTATTATATACCTTGTAAATATTTTATGTTTTTTTAATATTACACAGTAGATACTACCTATGCTTCCTTCGTAAAAGCTTCAAAAGTAATTAAATATCTAATACAGGATGGTATACCGCGTTATAACAAATTGGGCCGAGATTATTAAGTGGGATGAATAATTCTCTTAATAAAGACTGTCACAAGTCTAAGATAATTATTTGTAGCATAACAGGGTCACTGTATATGCACATGGCTGCATATAAAATAATATTGGATGGAATTAGATATATTTAAAGCCATTCCTAAATGATATTTAATATCTGTTTGAAGCAAAATTATATTCATTTATTGTATTGATAGGATGTTACTATATACACATCAAAAGCATTTTAAATAATTATTAGTCAAAATATAGGTAGGATAGAAAACGCCTTTATATGGGTTAAACTGGTATAAGTTTATGTAAGATTGAGATGTATAAATAGGTACAAGGTAGAATAAGGAGATTTAAGACTGCATGGTAATTTATTCAGTGAGGAAATACAGAACAGAGTAGGTGTACTACTCACAGCCATTTGTGGTACTATTGCCCGAAGACAATTAAGACCTACTATTAACAAGCAAGGAAAGAAAGAAGGAAAGAAAAAAAAAAAAAAGACTGTTTCATATATGCCTGTTCTATTCAAAATCACAACCTGTTTGTGCAAAAGCAATATGGACACTGGTCACAACTGCGGCATTGGATAAACGCAAAGGAAACAGAACTGCTAAAGACTGTATAAAGACTATTACTATTACTGAGGGTCGTCACAAGTACTGAATGTTCAAGACACAGCACTCGACGTACACAGCCCTCTGCCTCAAACAGCGAAATGGCAAGCAAAGGAGCAGCTGCTACGAAGAATTCTACTTCTAGTAATGGTGCAAATGTTGCAAACGCAAGGCCATAATGCAAACGCAAGGCATCTCCAATTGCAAGCAAACCACGCAGATGACAGTCTTATCCCAGTAAATTGCTACATACAAGAACAGCAAAAATGTCCAAACGTACTGATCCAGATACAGAAAAAAGGTCTACAATTGGGCTATGGTATTCCAAATGTCTGTAGAAATTAGTTTTCCTCATGAATACTGAATAAAAACCTCAGTTTTGTCTGCTTTAGTTAAAAAGTAGAATAAGGTTAGGTAAGCTAAGAATTTTTAGAGATTTTTAAAATCATAATGGTTATTATTATTACACTTATGGTATATATTATGGTTACAACGAAAGTTATGTTTGAAGGAATATTTTGAAATGTATTTGGAAGCAATTACGCTAGTTTAATGTGTGGCCAATCAAAAGAATTTCTCATGGCCACAAGGGGGCGACTGTTGCCTTATAGGTAATTGTCTGCACTTAGTATAATATTAGGGCAATGGATATTGTCTGAATCAAAATATAATTCATTATAAATAGGCGATGTTACCATAGTGGACAGTATACTGGATATATATAGTAAGGAATAGATATGAAATAAGTTTGAATGTATGAGGTAATGTTTAGCTGATTTAAGAAATTAGGTTTGTGTATGTGTTTATATAGATATACTGTATATTTGTGTTTTACAGCAAGATGGTAAAAAATAGTGTAGGGAACAGGTTTATTCTGCTCTAGTCATAAATAAGGCCAGAGAGGTTACAGTAAGATCAAGAGTCATTGTAGAGAAAAGGTATTAGGCCATAAATGATAATAGGTATGTGACAGAGCTCTGTTGGTCATTGGAATTCACAGGTGTGCTTACAGTAGATCAGAATCTACTGGTTTGTCTATTGTCCAGTGAAGGTTAAAAGCTAGGGAGTATAAATTAACTACTATGAAAAGAGATCACATCCATTGATAAAACATTGTGTAACCGACCCCAGGAAAACTTGTCAATACAACAGAACTTTGGATGAAAAGACATTCCAGATTTTACAATACTATACTTGCTTAAGGCAGTGTGGACACCACACTTTTATGACACCATGCCTCCGTGAACAGGACACGACAGCCCAGTTCAATGTTTGTTTTATTACACCTTGGAATCTGACAAACCTATAATTACCTATTCCATTGGAAACTATGAGAATATGATAGTTTGAATTGGTAAAATATGAGATAAAAGGACCAGACTTGTAGTTAGGAGTAAGAAGGAAGAGGGAGAAGAAGAAGGAGAAGGAAGGAAGTCAGTCAGGAGGAGAAGTCATGGAGAACATGCAGAAGGAATGATTCTTGGGATGGCAATCTTTAACTTGCAAGTATAAATATGATAATAATTGAAACTGTTTGTGAAACTTATGTCATGTTGTTTTATGTTATGTAACGAAGGAAACATAGCATAGCTTAATATAATTATAATTAGTATATATATCACTACTGTGTATATCTTATTCTGTACGATTTGATCTGCCTGTAAATAAAGAATCATATAAAAAGAGCGGTAATATTCAAGCTTGAACTCTCTTTAAGGAATCTTAACTTCATAATTTCATAAGTCATATATATATATAAGGACTGCATATATTTATCAGCCAATTAATTTGTAAGCCTGACATAATATATTTGCAGATATATATGATAACGCATATTAATTTAAATATATCCATATATTAAATACCATATATGATATAATAAATATTAATAATCATAAATAAGATTCCAAAAATCAATAGTGTCGACTCCCTAGGGGGTGACATCACTAACACAGGCAATTGCTCCGCCTCCACACCATTTTCCTCCTCATACATGTCGACACAGCGTACCGACACACAGCACACACACAGGGAATGCTCTGATAGAGGACAGGACCCCACTAGCCCTTTGGGGAGACAGAGGGAGAGTTTGCCAGCACACACCAGAGCGCTATATATATATATACAGGGATAACCTTATATAAGTGTTTTTCCCTAATATAGCTGCTGTATATATTAATATGCCAATTTAGTGCCCCCCCTCTCTTGTTTTACCCTGTTTCTGTAGTGCAGGACTGCAGGGGAGAGTCAGGGAGCCTTCCTCCAACGGAGCTGTGAGGAAAAAATGGCGCCAGTGTGCTGAGGAGATAGGCTCCGCCCCCTTCTCGGCGGCCTTTCTCCCGCTTTTTAATGGAAAAATTGGCAGGGGTTAAATGCATCCATATAGCCCAGGAGCTATATGTGATGTATTTTTTGCCAAAAAAAGGTTTTTTATTGCGTCTCAGGGCGCCCCCCCCCCCAGCGCCCTGCACCCTCAGTGACCGGAGTGTGAAGTGTGCTGAGAGCAATGGCGCACAGCTGCGGTGCTGTGCGCTACCTTATTGAAGACAGGACGTCTTCTGCCGCCGATTTTCCGGACCTCTTTACTCTTCTGGCTCTGTAAGGGGGCCGGCGGCGCGGCTCCGGGACCCATCCATGGCTGGGCCTGTGATCGTCCCTCTGGAGCTAATGTCCAGTAGCCTAAGAAGCCCAATCCACTCTGCACGCAGGTGAGTTCGCTTCTTCTCCCCTTAGTCCCTCGGTGCAGTGAGCCTGTTGCCAGCAGGTTTCACTGAAAATAAAAAACCTACTTTAAACTTTTAAACTAAGCAGCTCAGGAGAGCCCCTTAGCCTGCACCCGTCTCGTTCGGGCACAAAATCTTAACTGAGGCTTGGAGGAGGGTCATAGGGGGAGGAGCCAGTGCACACCAGGTAGTCCTAAAGCTTTTTACTTTTGTGCCCAGTCTCCTGCGGAGCCGCTATTCCCCATGGTCCTTTCGGAGTCCCCAGCATCCACTAGGACGTTAGAGAAAATGTATGAGCGCAAAGGACAAGGAAAGGTTAAAAGTCCTGTGGAACTACAAGTCCCAGGCTGAACAAGAATCAACAGTTTCTCACAATCACTGACACCCAGTCTCACTGGTCGATTAGTCTTTATCAGTGTGCACCTCTGGGATTTCCAGCTGTCGCTTCCCCACCAGAGACCCGATTCCGGACGGGTAATGATCCTGCCGAGAAATTTTGAAAGAAGCAGGGAGCGCCAATAGTGCATTAAAAGTGTAACAATTTATTTATAACACATCCAAATACGATGATCAAATAAAACCCGTACCATAAAAGGCGGTTAAACCACCGCTTGTATAACCAGCATGAAATTATCCCACAATACAATATCCCACAATACAACTCAGCATACGTGATTCGTCAGTCTGATGACGAAACGCGTATGGGCGTGGTCTGACGTATGGATACTGAATCACGTATGCTGAGTTGTATTGTGGGATAATTTCATGCTGGTTATACAAGCGGTGGTTTAACCGCCTTTTATGGTACGGGTTTTATTTTATTTGATCATCGTATTTGGATGTGTTATAAATAAATTGTTACACTTTTAATGCACTATTGGCGCTCCCTGCTTCTTTCAAAATTTCTCGGCAGGATACATATATATATATATATATATATATATATACATACATATACATACACACACACACAAGTTGAGTATCCCATATCCAAATATTCCGAAATACGGAATATTCCGAAATACAGACTTTTTTGAGTGAGAGTGAGATAGTGAAACCTTTGTTTTTTTATGGCTCAATGTACACAAACTTTGTTTAATACACAAAGTTATTAAAAATATTGTATTAAATGACCTTCAGGCTTTGTGTATAAGGGAGGTCATTCCGAGTTGTTCGCTCGCAAGGCGATTTTAGCAGAGTTGCTCACGCTAAGCCGCCGCCTACTGGGAGTGAATCTTAGCATCTTAAAATTGCGAACGAAGTATTCGCAATATTGCGATTACACACCTCGTAGCAGTTTCTGAGTAGCTTCAGACTTACTCGGCATCTGCGATCAGTTCAGTGCTTGTCGTTCCTGGTTTGACGTCACAAACACACCCAGCGTTCGCCCAGACACTCCTCCGTTTCTCCAGCCACTCCTGCGTTTTTTCCGGAAACGGTACCGTTTTTTCCCACACGCCCATAAAACGGCCTGTTTCCGCCCAGTAACACCCATTTCCTGTCAATCACATTACGATCGCCAGAACGATGAAAAAGCCGTGAGTAAAATTACTATGTGCATAGCAAATTTACTTGGCGCAGTCGCAGTGCGGACATTGCGCATGCGCATTAAGCGGAAAATCGCTGCGATGCGAAGATTTTTACCGAGCGAACAACTCGGAATGAGGGCCAAGGTGTATATGAAACATAAATGAATTGTGTGAATGTACACACACTTTGTTTAATACACAAAGTTATTAATAATATTGGCTAAAATGACCTTCAGGCTGTGTGTATGAGGTGTATATGTAACATAAATGCATTCTGTGCTTAGATTTATGTCCCATCACCATGATATCTCATTATGGTATGCGATTATTCCAAAATACGGAAAAATCCGATATCCAAAATACCTCTGGTCCCAAGCATTTTGGATAAGGGAGACTCAACCTGTATATATAATATTATATATATCTCCTTCCTCCCCTACATACACCACAGTCTGTGTCTCCCTCTCTCCTTCCTCCCACACACCCCACAGTCTGTCTCTCCCCAATGACTCCATGCTGCATTCCTAGCTCCCCCACCCCATGCCAAAACCTTGTATCCCCTCACCAATACACTCTTTCCCCGGGGAGAGACTTCCCAGTATCCAGACCGAAACACCGCACAGCAGGAACCATGCGGCCCTCGTACCCCACCAGAAGAAGCCAGCGTAGGTCACAGGAATCCTGGCTAGAGGAGCTGCTGCCATGTCCCGTAACTGCCTGCAACAGTGCCGTACCCGGACACTCGTGCTACACAGTCACTGTGTGTGAGCAGCTCCTGTCACTCTGAGGTTACGCCAACACCGCCTACAGCTCGCTGCCCTATTTGGACAAGTCCGTTCACATCCCTGCCAGGCACTAAGCAGCATATATTTGTGGCCCCTCTGATCTTTGGAGCCCAGTACAGGTGTCCTCTTTGACGCCCCCTGTCACCGGCCCTGCATACAGTTCTAGATATCCCCCTCCCCGTACGAAGCAACACTTACTATATAGCTTACAAGTTTCATTTTTATAGACCATCTGCACTCAATTTATCCAGTGCAGAACAATGTGCTAAAAATGTACTCCGTTCCAGTATACTTGTAGACAGGAGCAGGAGTATAAATGTATTTTTATCTTTACTGTAGTACTGAGAAGTGCTACTTAGAATCATTTCCATATTAGAATACTAGGCACATACCATTTACAGTAAATATGCTGCACTTTAATGTCTACATACTAAAGAACAAGTATGATAAAGAGTTTTCTTTTGCAATCAACTACAAAATGTAGAAGTAGCTTATGTATACTACCAAAACATCTTACTTATTTTTTAGTGGGACTGCAGCAATAAGATGCCCCACACAGTCTGGCCTCTCTGCCATTGTGTCCTACTTCTTGTGTCTTTGTCGCACCAAACAAAAGAGTGGCTTTTGTGCTGCTTGTCTGAGCATGGCAGCATAGCCCACTGTCACAATGCCCATGCTGTGGGGGAGCTTGGACTGGCGGCGTCATCTCAGTCACCCCGTTGAGGGGGTCAAGAGAATCCTCTCAGCCACTGGAGTGGAAATGTGGAGAGGACCCTGCAGTGTGCCTGATCATTTGTACACTGGGGCATATGTTAAGACTGAGCATTGTTCTGCTGACTAGAGAAATACTTTCCACAGTCATGAGTCTGGACCATCGCTCACTAGTCAACTTGATGCATGTCTCCAGCATTAAATAGCAATACTGAGTGTATTGCATATATACATAACAGACATTTTAATGTGTCATTAAAATGTTAAAAATTACAAGACAGTAAAATGGAAGCTGACAAAGTTGATCCTCGCGACTTCCCTATTGGGAAGATATTTTGGCACTTCATACTCATTCTGTTTTAGAGAACACTATTTCCAGTGGCGATAAAAGAGAACTGAAATATATATCTTATACCGCTGTGCACCAGGAAGTCATAGAGTGAGGAGTTATCCAGCTCTGAAAGGACCATGTGAATGGGGATTAGCAATGCCACCCTGCTGGGAGTCAAGGATGGGTCAAAATAAAGCTTTATGGATTAACCTACTCTGTACTGGCTCATTCTTGCAGTCTTTTCCCAAACAACCATATGGCAAAGTACACAATATAACAATATTACAATAATTAGGGTTATTTATTTTTCAAAACAATAGTACACCAGTAACACCATTTAGTAACGCACTAAATAGAAATTTTCAAAAGGTTCTATTCTCTGTTGAATATTAGTTTTTGTCCTCTTTGAAAGTTTACAATAAAAAGTTAAAGATAATGAGTCACTTTTAAAATTAAACATCTGAGAATTATCAAACTTTACTACAACTGTAGTGCCAAAAGTTTAACTATTTAAAGGCTGCTTGTTTTTGCCGCTAATACCCCTTTCAGACCTCCAGCAATTTCCTGGGTTACTGCACGTGAACGTGCAGCAACCTGGGATATTGGGGGTAATTCAGACTTGATCGAGTAAGCAAATTTGTTAGCAGTTGGGCAAAACCATGTGCACTGCAGGGAGGCGGGGGGAGCAGATAAAACATGTGCAGGGAGAGATAGATTTGGGTGGGGTGTGTTTAAACGGAAATCTAAATTGCAGTGTAAAAATAAAGCAGCCAGTATTTACCCTGCACAGAAACAAAATAACCCACCCAAATCTAACTCTCTCTGCACATGTTATATCTGCCTCCCCTGCAGTGAAACATGGTTTTGCCCAACTGCTAAATTTGCTGCTGCGATCAACTCTGAATTACCCTCATTGTGCAGTGTAAAAGCACCCTGTTGAAATAGCCAGAATCCAGCATTGCAACTCAGTTAGCGAGACCAGGGTTAAACACTGCTTCAGCCTAGTTGTGGTACAGTGTGACCGGGTAAGCCGGGCTGATGAGACCCGGGACCCATTCACACTATAGGAAGAGCTGGTGCTTGGAAATTATGTTATCTCTATGATGTAGTACCAATCTAACCCTCCCAACAGTTTCAAATTCCAATTTGGGATGCTAAAGAGGCATGGTCTCGTGTTCACGAGGTCACTCCCTAATTGCATAACATTTTGACATTCTTGTCATGCTGGGGGCCTCTCCCGGCACACACAAAGTGGATTATGTGCATATGCACGGCAACTGTTACAGAGTGCTTTCCCCAACCACCCCTCGTCTGTGGTCCGCGGATAGGACAGCAGGGCAGTGACCAAAAAACGAGACTGTCCCGCTGAAATCAGGATGGTTGGGTAGTTATATAATCAATAGATTATAGAATACACAAGTGGTGTTAATGGAAGTATACATTTTGTAAATGATCAGCAGGATGTAATAGAGTCCGAGATCGCCGAAGGTGCGGGATGCCGGCCGATCTCAGACCTTTCCATAAAGAAGCAATTACAAGGCATGGTTTTGCTCATAATTGATTGCCCCTTTAAAAAAAAAAAAAAAAAAAAAAAGTCTGAGATTGTCCAGCATTCCGCACCTCTGGTGATCTCAGACTCCATTGCATCCTGCCGAATATCTGTATCAGCCATTAAATGAACATTACTTGTGAATGAGTTGTGAATTTATACGATCACAGAACTCCCAATTTTTTCCATATATTATAAAGAATAATTGATCCGATTCAGTGGAATGAGGCAAGCCCCAATTTCTGTGCTTTAATATGCTCATTGAGCTCACCAGTAGTGCTCTTACTATCCAATAAAATGTACAATAAACAGGTATACACACTTTGGAGCATATTTATACAATGATTTGATTGATAAAAACATACATTGGAACACTAATTACATATATACACTTACTACCTGCAGAACCCGGCACCGCTCGGGTGGAAGTCTGTGATAGCAGAAGTCGGTTACAAAAAAGAATTTATAGCTCTGTGACCTACATTTATAGATGTTAGTTCAAAGGCGTACTAATTAACGATGCTTACCTAATAATAAGTCTATCATGGTACACAGACGCTGCCGACTTGCTGAGTGCAGTGCACGGGACCCTCCCTGTGGGGACCCCTCCCTGTGGAGCCCCGCTCACAACCCCCTGATGACCAATTGTGATGATACTAGTCTAAAATCTGCCACGGAAAATGATCTATTGAATGGTGAACACCACATCGCAATTGGTTCAGTGGTTTCAGAGCACACTTGCCTACTTTTGAAAAAGCATTTCAGGGAGATTGTAAAAGTCACACCTATCAACACGGATGTGCACTGCTACATCTGAGAGGTGTGTCATGAAAATGACGGACATCCAAATGTAAATGATCCCCAAAGTTAGTAATATCTAATTGTTGAAGAGAAGACATTGATATTTTGCAGGATTTGTTTGTGTATTGTGTTTTACAAGAGCTTACATCTCCTATATATTTGCCTTAATCTGTGACTCTGTGCTCGTAACGCTGGGCGGAGTCACAGAGCTGGGCGGAGTCAACTGCATCTGCTGCAGGGAGCTACTCCATACCCAGTGCCAGCAGCAGTCAGGTGCAAGACCCTACCTTACAGTATAGGAGGTGAGGATGGCCACCAGCTGCTGTGCCTGTCCTCCCCCCTCCAATCACCTGTGACAGCAGCCTGTGTGCTGTGCAGTGCGGGTCTCGAAAAGGGGGCGGAGCTAAGGCGTCACGAGGGGCGAAGCTACACGGAATAGAGGGGCGGAGCTACACGGGACCAGACAGCTGAACAATGGTGGAATCAGCATTGCAGGGACGGCCAGCCAGACTTGGTAAGTGGAGGGTGAGAGAGAAATGTGTGTGCGTGTGTATAGTGTGTGTGTGTATATAGTGTGTGTGGGTGTGTGTGTATATATGGTGGGGTGTGTGTGTTTGTATATATGTGTGAATTGTGTGTGTGTGAGGTATGTCTGTGTGTGCGCACTTTATGGACGCCACTGCTGGGGGGGCCATTACATGCAAGGACGCTACTAATATAGGGGGGGCATTACATATAAGGATGCTACTACTATAGGGGGGGCATTACGTATAAGGACGCTACTACTATAGGGGTGCATTACGTATAAGGACGCTACTACTATGGGGGGGCATTACGTATAAGGACGCTACTACTATAGGGGGGGCATTACGTATAAGGACGCTACTACTATGGGGGGGCATTACGTATAAGGAGGCTACTAATACTGGGGGGCATTACATATAAGGACGCTACTACTGGGGGGGCATTATGTATAAGGACTCTATTACTTCTGGGGGGCATTAAATATAAGGACGGTGCTACTACTACTGGGAGGGCATTACATGTAAGGATGCTACTACTACTGGGGGGGCATTATGTATAAGGACGGTACTACTACTGGGGTCACATTATGTATAAGGATGCTACTACTACAGGGGTGGCATTACGTATAAGGACGCTACTATTACTGTTGGGGGGCATTACATATAACTGCTACTACTACTGGGGGGCATTACGTATAAGGACGCTACTATTACTGTTGGGGGGCATTACATATAACTGCTACTACTACTGGGGGGCATTACGTATAAGGACGCTACTACTACGGGTGGGGCATTACGTATAAGGATGCTACTATTACTGTTGTGGGGCATTACATATAACTGCTACTACTACTGGGGGGGCATTATGTATAAGGACACTACTACTATTGGGGGGGCATTATGTATTAGGACGCTACTACTACTGGGGGGGCATTATGTATAAGGATGCTACTACTACTGGGGGCCATTATGTATAAGGATGCTACTACTACTGGGGGGGCATTATGTATAAGGACGCTACTATTACTGTTGGGGAGCATTACATATAACTGCTATTACTACTGGGGGGGCATTATGTATAAGGACACTACTACTATTGGGGGGGCATTACGTATATGGACGCTACTACTACGGGTGGGGCATTACGTATAAGGACGCTACTACTACGGGTGGGGCATTACGTATAAGATGAATAAGATTGTGCTACATTGTGGCGTAATTTTAAATGGGGGTACTATTGTGTGGCCATGCCCCTTAGTTGTGAGACCACACCACTTTCCCCGATGCACAACAAAGGAATATGGGAGGGCGCAAAATTCATAGTTTGCAGGGGGGCGCCGAACACCCTAGCACCGGCCCTGGCCATTAGTAGCAAAAGTACACCACGGCCACTGACACTATCTGCAGGGAGGGGAACAGCGCTGATATGGAGGGTACTTGCAGGCAGCGAGTCGCCGCCCGCAGCTCCTCTCCCACCTACACACCATACCTGCCGCCTGACACCCACACCCCAGGGAGAGGGCGCTAGCTCAGGCACCGCTAGATCAGCATCTGCAGCATACAGACAAGGGCTGCCATGCTCAGCGGCAAGCGGTGCGGAGCATGTGCAGCGGGACAGCGCCAGGACGGGACACGCACTAATCAACATTGCTGCTGGGCCGGAGCTCCCGCCGTCTGCAGCCTAAGGACGCGCGCCGCACCTCTCCAGGGAAACACCATGCCTGCCCGCCCACAGGGCTCCGGACGCTTACCTATGCTCCGCGATCACAGCAGCTGATGCTGCCATGCAGGATGGAGGAATGACGCCCGTCAGACGGGGCGGACAGTGTGCAGCGGAACGGGGCCAGGAAGGAATGCTGACCACGACCCATTGCTGCTGGGTCTGAGCTCCCTCCCTCTGCAGTCACCATCTCACAGCAGCAGCCTGGAGGTTAGTGGCCACCACGACCCGCACATCCTTACCTCACACATACCTCACACATACCTCACATACCTCACACATGAGAGCAAATGTACACACACTGTGACATCACACCTGTAGCCCACCCCTATATCTGCTAAGTACTCCCCGTCACTATGCCCTGTCACCCTCATCCTGCTCTCTAACTGCCTGTCTGTGTACTGGCCTTCACCCCTCTCACACCATCACCAACCCTCACTAACTACCACAGAGACTATGTGCACTGATATCTGCCCCTCCACCACCTGCAGCGCCCCTGGACCCCTCCCCATCCCCCGCAAACCCCCGCACCTGCCCCTCCACCACCCGTGGCACCCCCACCCACTGCGCCTTCGGACCCCCTAACCCACCCGCAGTGTCTTCCAAACCCCTCCCCCATCTGCAGCAGCCCCTCCCCCATCCGCCACACCCCGCATCTGGCTCTCCCCCGCCCGCTGCACCTTTGGATCCCCTACCCCACCCACGCAGCAGGCCCTTCCCAATCCGCATCGCCTACACCATTCGCAACAGCACCGCACCCGCCACTCCCCCACCCACGTTACCCCCGCATCCACCCCTCCCCCACCCACCGCGCCCCCTGGACACCTCCCCCATCCACTGCACACCCGCACCCACCCCTTCCCCATCTGCAGCACCTTCGGAACCCCTCCTCCATCCGCAACAGCCCTGCAGCTGCCATCCCCCACCTGCGACACCCCTGCTCCTACCCCACCCACAGCGCCTTCATACCCCCTCCCCCATCCGCGGTCCCCACTCCCCAAACCCCTTCCTGTTGCAAGGGACTACGCCCCCTTCACCATCGGACGCCCTATCATTGTGCAATATTCAAACACTAACAAAACTAGGAATGCAGGTAATACTCCATATATTGAACCCCAGAAAGGCGTGCAGGGGTTAAGGGGGCGTAGCCCCTTCCGACGGTGTGAAGAGCGCCCGTAGGGCGCGATGAAGCACCTAGTATACTGTAAGTGGCCACGAGAAACGTTATTTAAAATGCATGTAGCCATAGGGATCATTGTGCCTTATAACCAATGCAGGGAATTTGAACAGATGATTCCATTTGAATGTATGTATCTGATTAATTTTTTCTCCAAGAGAATGTAACAGCTACATAATGGGGGTAATGTGTAATCAGGGAGATTGCTGGTCTATTCAGGAGATTGCTACTATTTCAGGGAGTCTCCTGCAGAATGAAATATGTAAGAATTCAAAGGACACAATGCTGGGTGCGTGCAAACAACAGCAGCCAATCTGCGGTGTTCACACCCACACAGCCAATCTGCGGTGTTCACACCCACACAGCCGTGGGCCCCAAGAATAATTCAGGAGCAAAAAAAGAACACTATGCATATTTAAATACACAGAAAACACTCAAAATTCTTGCAAAAATGTATGATTGTGCTGACCACCTATAACCAATCGTATGCAGCTCCCAGTATAGTAAGCTGAAAGAGGTTTACAACAAAAATAGAATATATAGTGAAAGAGAGCGCTTAGCAATTGGAAACTGTATTATATATACACAATATTAAAAAATTAAAACATAAAACATTCCTTTATATAAGCACCCTTAATATAGTACCAGTATAGCCGGCAAATTACATCAATTAATAGCAATATATCTTAGAACAAATTATTTGTATAGCTGCCAAATTGTACCTAGTCCACCAACATTTTTGTAGGACAGCGCCGTGCTCCACCTCTTAGTAAGCCTTGTACTTATTTTCACTAGTGGGCCCAGACTAAGTTACAGAGATAGTATCCAAACTCCTCTAGACTCCGTTCACAGCAGCAATAGTTGCACACACAGGTGAAAGAACTTGTACTCCGGTATTCACATAGCAAGTGTCCGGGTAATGACTACCTGTTCCAAGTGCAATACAGAGTCCGTAGCAGCAGTTTTCATAAGCAGTCCTATACTGGCTCAACTAGGACTCTAAATTTTTAGCAAAGCCAACTTTGACATGATGAAGGAAGCGTTAAGGTACATTGAATGGGAAATTCTGTTTCAAGGAAAAAATACTACAGAGAAATGGGATGTATTAAAATCACTGATAATTAATAATACTCATAAATGTATTCCCACCAGCAGCAAAAAAGGAATAAAAATCCCAAACCAATGTGGTTTAACAAAAATATAAAGGAATTAATGGACAAAAAAAGACGAGCATTTAAAAAATACAAATCTGAGGGGGATGCGGAGTCATTTCAACACTATAAGGACTGTAACAAATTATTCAAAAAAGGAATGAGCGCCTAAAGTAGAAACTGAAAAACTAGAAGCAAAGTAAAGCAAAGCGAAACCCCCCAAAAAATGTAAGTACATCAACAGCAAGAGACTAAAGAAGGAGAGTATAGGCCCTTTAAAGGACAAGAGGGGAGTCTTGATCAAAAACGATAATGACATAGCAAACAACCTAAACAAGTTTTTTTCAACGGTATTTGCCAGAGAGGACCAAATGCTGGGTCTACCACAAAATCTCAACAAAGATAATGTCCCACTGCTAAATGCTTATTTATGTGAGGAGGTAGTCTGTGACCGATTAAAAAAGTTAAAGATTAATAAGTCACCTGGTCCCGATGGAAATCACCCAAGGGTTCTTATGGAGCTGCACGCTGAACTAGCTAGACCTCTATTTTTGATCTTCATGGATTCGGTTAAATCGGGTATGGTTCCCAAAGACTGGCGGAGGTAGTGCCGATATTTAAAAAGGGGAGAAAAGCTGAACCAGGTAATTATAGACCAGTTAGTCTTACATCTATAGTGGGGTAAGTATTGGAAGGTATTCTAAGGGACAGTATTCAAAAGTTCCTTGATGCAAATTAGGTCATTAAAAGGAACCAACATGGATTTGTGAAGGACAGATCATGTCAGACAAACTTACTTGGCTTTTATGGAACAGTAAGTGCGAACCTGGATCAGGGTAAGGAGGTGGATATAATCTTTTTAGACTTTGCCGAAAGCTTTCGACACTGTACCACACATGCGTCTTATCTACAAGCTACAAGAAATAGGGCTAGGGAGCACAATATGCACTTGGGTCAGTAATTGGTTAGATAATAGGGAGCAACACGTTGTGGTCAATGGATCATTTTCAAATTGGACTAAAGTACTAAGTGGTGTGCCACAAGGGTCTGTACTTGGACCACTTTTGTTCAACATTTTCATCAACGACCTAACAGTAGGTCTAGAGCATGGTATCAATTTTCGCAGATGATACCAAATTGTGTAAGGTTATAAATGCGGAGGGGGATACCGAGTCTCTTCAGAACGACTTAAATAAACTGGAAGCATGGGCAGCAAAATGGAGAATGAGATTCAACACAGACAAGTGTAAGGTAATGCACTGTGGGGGTAAGACCAAAAATAACACCTACATACTAAATGGGGTAATATTAGGGGATTCTGTACTGGAAAAACACTTAGGGGTTCACATAGATAACAAATTAAGCAGCAGTACCCAAAGTAGGAGTGTAGCAAAGAAGGCTAATAAGATATTAGCATGCATAAAATGGGGAATTGATGCAAGGGACGAGAGTATTATACTCCCATTATATAAATCACTAGTGAGGCCGCATCTTGAATACTGTGTGCAATTTTGGGCACCATATTACAAAAAGGATATCCTGGAGCTAGAAAAGTTTCAGAGGCGGGCGACCAAATTAATCAAGGGCATGGAGACGCTGGAATACGAGGAAAGGCTTGCAAGGCTAGGCGTGTTTACATTGGAAAATAAGATTTTACTTACCGGTAAATCTATTGCTCGTAGTCCTTAGTGGATGCTGGGGACTCCGTAAGGACCATGGGGATAGACGGACTCCGCAGGAGACATGGGCACTTTAAGAATTTAGGTTCTGGTGTGCTCTGGCTCCTCCCTCTATGCCCCTCCTCCAGACCTCAGTTAGAGAAACTGTGCCCAGAAGAGCTGACAGTACAAGGAAAGGATTTTGGTAATCCAGGGCAAGATTCATACCAGCCACACCAATCACACTGTATAACATGAGTTTATAACAACCAGTCAAGAGTATGACAACAACAGAGGATCAGGTCCAACCTGATGCAACCATAACATAACCCTTATTGAAGCAATAACTATATACAAGCATTGCAGAAGAAGTCCGCACTTGGGACGGGCGCCCAGCATCCACTACGGACTACGAGAAAATAAGAATTTACTTACCGATAATTCTATTTCTCGGAGTCCGTAGTGGATGCTGGGGTTCCTGAAAGGACCATGGGGAATAGCGGCTCCGCAGGAGACAGGGCACAAAAAGTAAAGCTTTAGGATCAGGTGGTGTGCACTGGCTCCTCCCCCTATGACCCTCCTCCAAGCCAGTTAGGTACTGTGCCCGGACGAGCGTACACAATAAGGGAGGAATTTTGAATCCCGGGTAAGACTCATACCAGCCACACCAATCACACCGTACAACTTGTGATCTAAACCCAGTTAACAGTATGATAACAGCGGAGCCTCTGAAAAGATGGCTCACAACAATAATAACCCGATTTTTGTAACTATGTACAAGTATTGCAGATAATCCGCACTTGGGATGGGCGCCCAGCATCCACTACGGACTCCGAGAAATAGAATTATCGGTAAGTAAATTCTTATTTTCTCTATCGTCCTAGTGGATGCTGGGGTTCCTGAAAGGACCATGGGGATTATACCAAAGCTCCCAAACGGGCGGGAGAGTGCGGATGACTCTGCAGCACCGAATGAGAGAACTCCAGGTCCTCTTTTGCCAGGATATCAAATTTGTAGAATTTTACAAACGTGTTCTCCCCTGACCACGTAGCTGCTCGGCAGAGTTGTAATGCCGAGACCTCTCGGGCAGCCGCCCAAGATGAGCCCACCTTCCTTGTGGAATGGGCCTTAACCGATTTAGACTGTGGCAGGCCTGCCTCAGAATGTGCAAGTTGAATTGTGTTACAAATCCAACGAGCAATCGACTGCTTAGAAGCAGGCGCACCCAACTTGTTGGGTGCATACAGTATAAACAGCGAGTCAGATTTTCTGACTCCAGCTGTCCTGGAACATATTTTCAGGGCCCTGACAACTTCTAGCAACTTGGAGTCCTCCAAGTCCCTAGTAGGTGCAAGGCACCACAATAAGCTGGTTCAGGTGAAACACTGACACCACCTTAGGGAGAGAACTGGGGACGAGTCCGCAGCTCTGCCCTGTCCGAATGGACAAACAGATATGGGCTTTTTTGAGAAAAAACCACCAATTTGACACTCGCCTGGTCCAGGCCAGGGCCAAGAGCATGGTCACTTTTTATGTGAGATGCTTCAAATCCACATATTTGACTGGTTTTAAACCAATGTGATTTGAGGAATCCCAGAACTACGTTGAGATCCCACAGTGCCACTGGAGGCACAAAAAAGGGGTTTGTATATGCAATACTCCCTTGACAAACTTCTGGACTTCAGGAACTGAAGCCAATTCTTTCTGGAAGAAAATTTACAGGGCCGAATTTGAACCTTAATGGACCCCAATTTGAGGCCCATAGACACTCCTGTTTGCAGGAAATGCAGGAAACGACCGAGTTGAAATTTCTTTGTGGGGCCTTCCTGGCCTCACACCACGCAACATATTTTCGCCACACGTGGTGATAATGTTGTGCGGTCACCTCCTTTCTGGCTTTGACCAGGGTAGGAATGACCTCTTCCGGAATGCCTTTTTTCCCTTAGGATCCGGCTTTCCATCGCCATGCCGACAAACGCAGCTGCGGTAAGTCTTGGAACAGACATGGTACTTGCTGAAGCAAGTCCCTTCTTAGCGGCAGAGGCCATAAGACCTCTGTAAGCATCTCTTGAAGTTCCGGGTACCAAGTCCTTCTTGGCCAATCCGGAGCCATGAGTATAGTTCTTACTCCTCTACGTCTTATAATTCTCAGCACCTTAGGTATGAGAAGCAGAGGAGGGAACACATACACCGACTGGTACACCCACGGTGTTACCAGAACGTCCACATCTATTGCCGGAGGGTCTCTTGACCTGGCGCAATACCTGTCCCGTTTTTTGTTCAGACGGGACGCCATCATGTCCACCTTTGGTATTTCCCAACGGTTTACAATCATGTGGAAAAAACTTCTCAATGAAGTTTCCACTCTCCCGGGTGGAGGTCGTGCTGAGGAAGTCTGCTTCCCAGTTTCCATTCCCGGGATGAAAAACTGCTGACAGTGTTATCACATGATTTTCCGCCCAGCGAAAAGTCCTTGCAGTTTCTGCCATTGCCCTCCTGCTTCTTGTGTCGCCCTGTCTGTTTACGTGGGCGACTGCCGTGATGTTTTTCCCACTGGATCAATACCGGCTGACCTTGAAGCAGAGGTCTTGCTAAGCTTAGAGCATTATAAATTTACCCTTAGCTCCAGTATATTTATGTGGAGAAAAGTCTCCATACTTGATCACACTCCCTGGAAATTTTTCCCTTGTGTGACTGCTCCCCAGCCTCTCAGGCTGGGCTCCGTGGTTACCAGCATCCAATCCTGAATGCCGAATCTGCGGCCCTCTAGAAGATGAGCACTCTATAACCACCACAGGAGAGACACCCTTGTCCTTGGATATTGGGTTATCCGCTGATGCATCTGAAGATGCGATCCGGACCATTTGTCCAGCAGATCCCACTGAAAAGTTCTTACGTGAAATCTGCCGAATGGAATTGCTTCGTAGGAAGCCACCATTTTTACCAGGACCCTTTTGCAATGATGCACTGTTTTTAGGAGGTTCCTGACTTGCTCGGATAACTCCCTGGCTTTCTCTTCCGGGAGAAACACCTTTTTCTGGACTGTGTCCAGAATCATCCCTAGGCACAGCAGACGTGTCGTCGGGATCAGCTGCGATTTTGGAATATTTAGAATCCACCCGTGCTGATTGTAGCAGTATCCGAGATAGTGCTACTCCGACCTCCAACTGTTCCCTGGACTATGCCCCTATCAGGAGATCGTCCAAGTAAGGGATAATTAAGACGCCTTTTCTTCGAAGAAGAATCATCAATTCGGCCATTACCTTGGTAAAGACCCCGGGGTGCCGTGGACAATCCAAACGGCAGCGTCTGAAACTGATAGTGACAGTTCTGCACCACGAACCTGAGGTACCCTTAGTGAGAAGGGCAAATTTGGGACATAGAGGTAAGCATCCCTGATATCCCGGGACACTATATAGTCCCCTTCTTCCTGGTTCGTTATCACTGCTCTGAGTGACTTCATCTTAATTTGAACCTTTGTAAGTGTTCAAAAAAAAATTTTTTTTTTTTTTTTTAGAATAAGTCTCACCTAGCCTTCTGGCTTCAGTACCACAATATAGTGTGGAATAATACCCCTTTTCTGTAGTAGGAGGGGTAATTTAATTATCACCTGCTGGGAATACAGCTTGTGAATTTTTTCCCATACTACCTCCTTGTCGGAGGGAGACTTGGTAAAGCAGACTTCAGGAGCCTGCGAAGGGGAAACGTCTCGACATTCCCATCTGTACCCCCGGGATACTACTTGTAGGATCCAGGGGTCCTGTACGGTCTCAGCGCCATGCTGAGAACTTGTCAGACGCGGTGGAACGCTTCTGTTCCTGGGAATGGGCTGCCTGCTGCAGTCTTCTTCCCTTTCCTCTATCCCTGGGCAGATATGCTCTTATAGGGACGAGAGGACTGAGGCTGAAAAGACGGTGTCTTTTTCTGCAGAGATGTGACTTAGGGTAAAAAACGGTGGATTTTCCAGCAGTTGCCGTGACCACCAGGTCCGATGGACCGACCCCAAACAAGTCCTCTTCCTTTATACGGCCATACTGTGCCGTTTGGAATCTGCATCACCTGACCACTGTCGTGTCCATAACATCTTCTGGCAGTTATGGACATCGCGTTTATTCATGATGCCAGAGTGCAAATATCCCTCTGTGCATCTCGCATATATAGAAATGCTCTATAGTCAATAAAATACTGTCCCTGTCAAGGGTATCAATATTTTTAGTCAGGGAATCCGACCAAGCCACCCTAGCTCTGCACATCCAGGCTGAGGCGATCGCTGGCCGCAGTATAACACCAGTATGTGTGTATATACTTTTTATTATATTTTCCAGCCTTGTCAGCTGGTCCTTGAGGACGGCCCTATCTATAGACGGTACCGCCACTTGTTTTGATAAGCGTGTGAGCGCCTTATCCACCTTAAGGGGTGTTTCCCAACGCGCCCTAACTTCTGGCGGGAAAGGGTATACCGCCCATAATTTTCTATCGGGGGGAACCCACGCATCATCACACACTTTTTTTTAATTTATCTGATTCAGGAAAAACTATGGTAGTTTTTTCACATCCCACATAATACCCTCTTTTGTGGTACTTGTAGTATCAGAAATACGTAACACCTCCTTCATTGCCTTTAACGTGTGGCCCTAGTAAGGAATACGTTTGTTTATTCACCGTCGACACTGGATTCAGTGTCCCTGTCTGTGTCTGTGTCGACCGACTAAAGTAAACGGGCGTTTTAAAACCCTTGACGGTGTTTTTGAGACGTCTGGACCGTACTAATTGTTTGTCGGCCGTCTCATGTCGTCAACCGACTTTGCAGCGTGTTGACATTATCACGTAATTTCCTAAATAAGCCATCCATTCCGGTGTCGACTCCCTAGAGAGTGACATCACCATTACAGGCAATTGCTCCGCCTCCTCACCAACATCGTCCTCCTACCTGTCGACACACACGTACCGACACACAGCACACACACAGGGAATGCTCTGATAGAGGACAGGACCCACTAGCCCTTTGGAGAGACAGAGGGAGAGTTTGCCAGCACACACCAAAAACGCTATAATTATATAGGGACAACCTTATATAAGTGTTTTCCCTTATAGCATCTTAATATATATATAAGCATATCGCCAAATTAGTGCCCCCCCTCTCTGTTTTAACCCTGTTTCTGTAGTGCAGTGCAGGGGAGAGCCTGGGAGCCTTCCCTCCAGCCTTTCTGTGAGGGAAAATGGCGCTGTGTGCTGAGGAGATAGGCCCCGCCCCTTTTTCGGCGGCCTCGTCTCCCGCTCTTAACGGATTCTGGCAGGGGTTAAATATCTCCATATAGCCTCCGGAGGCTATATGTGAGGTATTTTTAGCCAAAATAGGTATTCATTTGCCTCCCAGGGCGCCCCCCTCCCAGCGCCCTGCACCCTCAGTGACTGCCGTGTGAAGTGTGCTGAGAGGAAAATGGCGCACAGCTGCAGTGCTGTGCGCTACCTTTAGAAGACTGAGGAGTCTTCTGCCGCCGATTCTGGACCTCTTCTTACTTCAGCATCTGCAAGGGGGCCGGCGGCAAGGCTCCGGTGACCATCCAGGCTGTACCTGTGATCGTCCCTCTGGAGCTGATGTCCAGTAGCCAAGAAGCCAATCCATCCTGCACGCAGGTGAGTTCACTTCTTCTCCCCTAAGTCCCTCGTTGCAGTGATCCTGTTGCCAGCAGGACTCACTGTAAAATAAAAAACCTAAGCTAAACTTTCCTAAGCAGCTCTTTAGGAGAGCCACCTAGATTGCACCCTTCTCGGCCGGGCACAAAAATCTAACTGGCTTGGAGGAGGGTCATAGGGGGAGGAGCCAGTGCACACCACCTGATCCTAAAGCTTTACTTTTTGTGCCCTGTCTCCTGCGGAGCCGCTATTCCCCATGGTCCTTTCAGGAACCCCAGCATCCACTAGGACGATAGAGAAATAGATTTACCGGTAAGTAAAATCTTATTTTCTCTAACGTCCTAGTGGATGCTGGGGACTCCGTAAGGACCATGGGGATTATACCAAAGCTCCCAAACGGGCGGGAGAGTGCGGATGACTCTGCAGCACCGATTGAGCAAACACAAGGTCCTCCTCAGCCAGGGTATCAAACTTGTAGAACTTTGCAAAAGTGTTTGAACCTGACCAAGTAGCCGCTCGGCAAAGCTGGAATGCCGAGACGCCTCGGGCAACCGCCCAAGAAGAGCCCACCTTCCTAGTGGGATGGGCCTTAACTGATTTTGGCAGCGGCAATCCAGCCGCAGAATGAGCCTGCTGAATCGTGTTACAGATCCAGCGAGCAATAGTTTGCTTTGAAGCAGGAGCACCAAGCTTGTTGGAAGCATACAGGAAAAACAAAGACTCTGTTTTCCTGACCCTAGCCGTTCTGGCTACATAAACCTTCAAAGCCCTGACTACATCAAGCAACTCGGAATCCTCCAAGTCAGTAGTAGCCACAGGCACCACAATAGGTTGGTTTATATGAAAGGATGAAACCACTTTCGGCAGAAATTGTGAACGGGTCCGCAATTCTGCTCTATCCGCATGGAAAACCAGATAGGGGCTTTTATGTGACAAAGCCGCCAACACTGACACACGCCTGGCTGAAGCCAAGGCTAATAGCATGACCACCTTCCACGTGAGATATTTCAACTCCACCGTTTTGAGTGGTTCAAACCAGTGGGATTTTAGGAAACTCAACACCACGTTAAGATCCCAAGGTGCTACTGGAGGCACAAAAGGGGGATGAATATGCAGCACTCCCTTTACAAACGTCTGAACTTCAGGTAGAGAAGCCAACTCCTTTTGAAAGAAAATGGATAGGGACGAAATCTGGACCTTAATGGAACCCAATTTTAGGCCCAAATTCACTCCGGACTGTAGGAAGTGAAGGAAACGGCCCAGCTGGAACTCCTCCATAGGAACATTCCTGGCCTCACACCAAGCAACATATTTTCGCCATATACGGTGATAATGTTGAGCTGTCACGTCCTTCCTAGCCTGCATCAGCGTAGGAATGACCGCATCCGGAATGCCTTTCACTACTAGGATCCGGCGTTCAACCGCCATGCCGTCAAACGCAGCCGCGGTAAGTCTTAGAACAGACAGGGCCCTTGTTGCAACAAGTCCTGTCTTAGAGGAAGAGGCCACGGGTCCTCTGTGAGCAGCTCTTGCAGATCTGGATACCAAGTCCTTCGTGGCCAATCTGGAACAATGAGTATTGTTCTCACTCCTCTTTTTCTTATTATCCTCAGCACCTTGGGTATGAGAGGAAGAGGAGGAAATACAAAGACCGACTGAAACACCCACGGTGTCACCAGGGCGTCTACAGCTATCGCCTGAGGGTCTCTTGACCTGGCGCAATACCTCTGTAGCTTTTGGTTGAGGCGGGATGCCATCATGTCCACCTGTGGCAGTTCCCACCGACTTGTAACCTGTGCGAAGACTTCCTGATGAAGTCCCCACTCTCCCGGGTGGAGGTCGTGTCTGCTGAGGAAGTCTGCTTCCCAGTTGTCCACTCCCGGGATGAACACTGCTGACAGTGCGCTTACGTGATTCTCCGCCCAGCGAAGAATTCTGTTGGCTTCCGCCATCGCCACTCTGCTCCTTGTGCCGCCTTGGCGGTTTACATGAGCCACTGCGGTGATGTTTTCTGACTGAATCAGAACCGGTTGGTCGCGAAGCAGGGTCTTCGCTTGACGTAGGGCGTTGTATATGGCCCTTAGTTCCAGCATGTTGATGTGAAGGCAAGTCTCTTGACTTGACCACAGACCTTGGAAATTTCTTCCCTGTGTGACTGCTCCCCAACCTCGGAGGCTTGCGTCCGTGGTCACCAGGACCCAGTCCTGAATGCCGAATCTGCGGCCCTCGAGAAGAAGAGCGCTCTGCAGCCACCACAGGAGTGACACCCGGGCCCTGGGGGATAGGGTGATTAACCGATGCATCTGAAGATGTGATCCGGACCACTGGTCCAGTAAGTCCCATTGAAAAGTCCTCGCATGGAACCTGCCGAAGGGAATGGCCTCGTATGATGCCACCATCTTTCCCAGGACTCGAGTGCAGTGATGCACTGACACCTGTTTTGGTTTTAATAGGTTCCTGACCAGTGTCATGAGTTCCTGAGCTTTCTCCATCGGGAGATAAACCCTTTTCTGGTCTGTGTCTAGAATCATGCCTAGGAAAGGCAGACGAGTCGTAGGAACCAACTGCGACTTTGGCATATTGAGAATCCAGCCGTGTTGCCGTAACCCTTCCAGAGAAAGTGCTACGCTGATCAGCAACTGCTCTCTTGATCTCGCTTTTATGAGGAGATCGTCCAAGTATGGGATAATTGTGACTCCTTGCTTCCGCAGGAGTACCATCATTTCCGCCATTACCTTGGTAAATATTCTCGGCGCCGTGGAGAGACCAAACGGCAACGTCTGAAATTGGTAATGACAATCCTGTACCACAAATCTGAGGTACGCCTGATGAGGTGGATAAATGGGGACATGAAGGTATGCATCCTTTATGTCCAGAGACACCATAAAATCCCCCCTTCCAGGCTTGCGATGACCGCTCTCAGCGATTCCATCTTGAACTTGAACCTTTTCAGGTATATGTTCAAGGATTTTAAATTCAGTATGGGTCTGACCGAACCGTCCGGTTTCGGGACTACAAACATGGTTGAATAATAACCCCTTCCCTGCTGAAGGAGGGGAACCTTGACCACCACCTGTTGAAGATACAATTTGTGAATTGCAGTTAACACTATTTCCCTCTCGTGGGGGGAAGCTGGCAGGGCCGATTTGAGGTATCGGTGAGGGGGCATCTCCTCGAATTCCAGCTTGTATCCCTGAGACACAATATCTATTGCCCAGGGATCCAACTGGGAGTGAACCCACTTGTGGCTGAAATTTCGAAGATGTGCCCCCACCGGGCCTAGCTCCGCCTGTGGAGCCCCAGCGTCATGCGGTGGATTTAGTGGAAGCCGGGGAGGACTTCTGTTCCTGGGAACTAGTTGTGCTGTGCAGCTTCTTTCCTCTGCCAAGAAAGGACGCACCTCGGACTTTCTTGTTTTTCTGTGATCGAAAGGACTGCATTTGATAATGCGGTGCTCTCTTAGGCTGTGAGGAAATATATGGCAAAAAATTTGACTTTCCAGCAGTAGCTGTGGAGACCAGGTCCGAGAGACCCTCCCCAAACAATTCCTCACCCTTGTAAGGTAAAACCTCCATATGCCTTTTTGAGTCGGCATCACCTGTCCATTGCCGAGTCCACAGGACCCTTCTGGCAGAAATTGACATAGCATTTATTCTAGAACCCAGTAGACTAATGTCTCTTTGAGCATCTCTCATATATATGACAGCGTCTTTATTATGCCCCAAGGTCAACAATATAGTATCCTTGTCTAAGGTATCAATTTCCTCAGATAAGGTATCGGTCCATGCTGCTACAGCACTACACACCCAGGCCGACGCGATCGCCGGCCTCAGTAAGGTACCTGAATGTGTATAAATGGACTTCAGGGTAATCTCCTGTTTTCTATCCGCAGAATCTTTGAGGGTAGCCGTATCCTGTGACGGCAGGGCTACCTTCTTGGATAAGCGTGTTAAAGCTTTGTCCACCCTAGGGGAGGATTCCCAGCGTAACCTGTCCGTTGGCGGGAAAGGATACGCCATAAGAATCCTTTTGGAAATCTGCAGTTTTTTATCTGGAGATTCCCAAGCCTTTTCACATAACTCATTTAGCTCGTGTGAGGGGGGGAAAGGTTACCTCCGGTTTCTTTTCCCCATACATATGCACCCTCTTGTCAGGGACTGGGGTTTCCTCTGTGATGTGCAACACATCCTTAATTGCTATAATCATATAACGGATGGATTTAGCCAATTTAGGCTGTAACTTTGCATCATCGTATTCGACACTGGAGTCAGAATCCATGTCGGTATCTGTGTCAACAATTTGGGATAGTGGGCGCTTCTGAGACCCTGACGGCCTCTGCGACATAGGATCAGGCACTGGTTGAGACCCTGACTGTCCTGAGGCTTCAGCTTTTTCTAACCTTTTATGCAAAGAATTAACATTATCATTTAAAACCTTCCACATATCCATCCAATCAGGTGTCGGCGCTGTCGGCGGAGACACCATTCATTTGCTCCCGCTCTGCTTCCACATAGCCTTCCTCGTCAAACATGTCGACACAAGCGTACCGACACACCACACACACAGGGAATGCCCTTTTTGAAGACAGTTCCCCCATAAGGCCCTTTGGAGAGACAGAGAGAGAGTATGCCAGCACACAACCCAGCGCTATAAACCCAGGAATAACACCTTAACTTAATGTTAACCCAGTAGCTGCTGTTTATATTGATTTTTGCGCCTAATTATGTGCCCCCCCTCTCTTTTTACCCTCTTCTACCGTGCATTTGCAGGGGAGAGCCTGGGGAGCTTCCTCTCAGCGGAGCTGTGGAGAAAAAATGGCGCTGGTGAGTGCTGAGGAAGAAGCCCAGCCCCCTCAGCGGCGGGCTTCTGTCCCGCTTAAATGTACAATTTTTGGAGGGGGCTCATACATATATACAGTGCCCAACTGTATATGTGCTAAACTTTTGCCAAAGAGGTCCCAATTGCCGCCCAGGGCGCCCCCCCGGCGCCCTGCACCCTTACAGTGACCGGAGTATGTGAGGTGTGTGGGAGCAATGGCGCACAGCTGCAGTGCTGTGCGTTACCTCAGTGAGAACGGAGTCTTCTGCCGCCGATTTGAAGTCTTCTTTGCTTCTCATACTCACCCGGCTTCTGTCTTCCGGCTCTGCGAGGGGGACGGCGGCGCGGCTCTGGGATCGGACGTCGAGGGTGAGATCCTGCGTACGATCGCTCTGGAGCTATTGGTGTCCAGTAGCCTAAGAAGCAGGACCTAGCTTCAGAGAGTAGGGCTGCTTCTCTCCCCTCTGTCCCTCGATGCAGGGAGTCTGTTGCCAGCAGAGCTCCCTGAAAATAAAAAAACCTAACAAAATACTTTCTCTCAGCAAACTCAGGAGAGCTCACTGAAAAGCACCCAGCTCGTCTGGGCACAGTATCAAACGGAGGTCTGGAGGAGGGGCATAGAGGGAGGAGCCAGAGCACACCAGAACCTAAATTCTTTCTTAAAGTGCCCATGTCTCCTGCGGAGCCCGACTATCCCCATGGTCCTTACGGAGTCCCCAGCATCCACTAGGACGTTAGAGAAATTTTAACACCCCACCCAAATCTAACTCTCTCTGCACATGTTATATCTGCCCCCCCTGCAGTGCGCATGGTTTTGCCCAACTGCTAACAAAGTTGCTGCTACGATCAGGTCTGAATTAAGCCAAAAAGTCACAATGGTCACAATGTTCCGATCATGATGGTTGCAATGTTCCAATATTTAACAAATGTTAATTTTTTTATTTATTTATGTTTCAATAAAATTGTTTTGGATGAGTTTTAAATATATGTTCTTGACCTAATTCAGTTATAAAAAACCTCAACAATTTCTGGGTGGGTTTTGGAATTTTTTTGGCCAGTTAAGTTAACACAACTTATTTTTCAGCATCTTCTTACAGAGTAAGAAATTAATTTAGTTCAGCTAATGATATTGCTAAACTACCTTGCTGCAGCACAAATAATTTGCCATATGTTATTTAACTGCATAGACTGTAAGCATACAAGGATGGTGTACGTTTAATTTGCCGTCTCTCGGCATATCGACACAGTAATCCCGACAGCTGGCAATGCTGGTAGCTGAAATACCGGAGCACCAGGGCTATTCCTACTCGTGCGTGTCCACAACACCCATAGAGTGGGAATAGGACCCGTGGCGAGCGCAACGAGCCACCGAGTCCGCAGCATGGCAAAGCCTGCAAGGGGACTCTCTGCGATTGCCCCGCTGCCGGCATACTGGCAGCTGGGATGCCGCTGTAGGTATATTGACGGACGGCATCCCGGCCGCCGGTAAATCACACTGAACCCGCAAGAAGGCCCCTCTTATCTCTCTGTCAATACATAGTCTTGTTTTATTATGGTATTCCCAAATTTAAAGTGCAATGGAATATGATGTTGCCAAGCTTCGGGTGCGGTGACTTGCTCTGCTTTGCTCGCCACATGGTTACTAAAGGTAATATGATATATAATAATCATATATAATAGTATGTGATATGGATAGAAAATTCAGCATACGTTGTAAAAATATGACAAAAACCCACAAAGGTCGACCATTGTCATTTCGACCTGTTGTACTGTCTACCTCTTACACAATGACCTTTTGACCCTGTCGACTTACTGTCGACCAATAGTGTCGACCTATTGGCTGTAGACCTTTTGACTATCTATATCATCCAGCACCCTTCAATTAGCCACGGTAATTTACTATGGGCTAATTGATCCCTCCAGCTATTCAGATTAGTCCTGAAGGCAGCCCGCACACTGCACTTAATGGGGTTTTCATAAGAAATTATCCCAGATTCTGTGTGTTAATGTACGTTAACAGTTAATTTACGGGGCAAGAAAAAAGGGGCTCTAATTGAATGGCCTCAGGTGTTAAAGCCTGAGGCTGGCACCATTTTTGACACCCAGTAAATTAATTATGCTAATTGAATTCCCCCCTTAAGCAGGTACAAGCATAGCCGGCATTAGATATATGACTTGACAGTTTTCTATTATCATATTTAAATAAAATAACTAAACTGACTAGTCTGAATTCTAAATACATTTATTCTAGGAGTGATGGACTTTAAAATAAGATTTTACTTACCGATAAATCTATTTCTCATAGTCCGTAGTGGATGCTGGGGACTCCGTCAGGACCATGGGGATAGCGGCTCCGTAGGAGACAGGGCACAAAAGCAAGCTTTTAGGATCACATGGTGTGTACTGGCTCCTCCCCCTATGACCCTCCTCCAAGCCTCAGTTAGGTACTGTGCCCGGACGAGCGTACACAATAAGGAAGGATCTTGAATCCCGGGTAAGACTCATACCAGCCACACCAATCACACCGTACAACTTGTGATTTTAACCCAGTTAACAGTATGATAACAATGAAGTAGCCTCTAAAAAAGATGGCTCACAACAATAATAACCCGATTTTTTTGTAACAATAACTATGTACAAGTAATGCAGACAATCCGCACTTGGGATGGGCGCCCAGCATCCACTACGGACTATGAGAAATAGATTTATCGGTAAGTAAAATCTTATTTTCTCTAACGTCCTAGTGGATGCTGGGGACTCCGTCAGGACCATGGGGATTATACCAAAGCTCCCAAACGGGCGGGAGAGTGCGGATGACTCTGCAGAACCAAATGAGAGAACTCCAGGTCCTCCTCAGCCAGGGTATCAAATTTGTAGAATTTAGCAAACGTGTTTGCCCCTGACTAAGTAGCTGCTCGGCAAAGTTGTAAAGCCGAGACCCCTCGGGCAGCCGCCCAAGATGAGCCCACCTTCCTTGTGGAATGGGCATTTACAGATTTTGGCTGTGGCAGGCCTGCCACAGAATGTGCAAGCTGAATTGTACTACAAATCCAACGAGCAATAGTCTGCTTAGAAGCAGGAGCACCCAGCTTTTTGGGTGCCTACAATATAAACAGCAAGTCAGACTTTCTGACTCCAGCCGTCCTGGAATTATATATATATATATATATTTTCAGGGCCCTGACAACGTCTAGCAACTTGGAGTCCTCCAAGTCCCTAGTAGCCGCAGGCACCACAATAGGTTGTTTCAGGTGAAACGCTGACACCACCTTAGGAAGAAACTGGGGACGAGTCCGCAGTTCTGCCCTGTCCGAATGGAAAATCAAATATGGGCTTTTGTAAGACAAAGCCGCCAATTTTGACAATCGCCTGGCCTAGGGCAGGGCCAACAGCATGGTCACTTTCCATGTGAGATATTTCAAATCCACAGATTTGAGTGGTTCAAACCAATATGATTTGAGGAATCCCAACACTACGTTGAGATCCCACGGTGCCACTGGAGGCACACAAGGGCTGTATATGCAATACTCCCTTGACAAACGTCTGGACTTCAGGAACTGAAGCCAATTCTTTCTGGAAGAAAATCTATAGGGCCGAAACTTGAACCGTAATGGACCCAATTTTAGGCTCATAGACACTCCTGTTTGCAGGAAGTGCAGAAATCGACCTAGTTGAAATTTTTTCGTGGGGCCTTCCTGGCCTCACCCACGCAACATATTTTTACCACATGTGGTGATAACGTTGTGCGGTCACCTCCTTCCTGGCTTTGACCAGGGTAGGTATGACCTCTTCCGGAATGCCTTTTCCCTTAGGATCCGGCGTTCAAACCGCCATGCCGTCAAACGCAGTCGCGGTAAGTCTTGGAACAGACAAGGTCCCTGCTGGAGCAGGTCCTTTCTTAAAGGCCGATGCCACGGTTCCTCTTGGAACAGACATGGTACTTGCTGAAAGCAAATCCCTTCTTAGCTCCCGAGGCCATTAGTCCTCTGTGAGCATCTCTTGAAGTTCCGGTTACCAAGTCCCTCTTGGCCAATCCGGAGCCACGAGTATAGTTCTTACTCCTCTATGTCTTATAATTCTCAATACCTTGGTTATGAGAAGCGGAGGAGGGAACACATACACCGACTGTTACACCCACGGTGTTACCAGGACGTCCACAGCTATCGCCTGAAGGTCTCGTGACCTGGCGCAATACCTGTCCCATTTTTTGTTCGGGCGGGACGCCATCATGTCCACCTTTGGTCTTTCCCAACGGTTCACAATCATGCGGAAAACTTCCCGATGAAGTTCCCACTCTCCCGGGTGGAGGTCGTGCCTGCTGAGGAAGTCTGCTTCCCAGTCGTCCACTCCCGGAATGAACACTGCTGACAGTGTTATCACATGATTTTCCGCCTAGCGAAAAATCCTTGCAGTTTTGCCACTGCCCTCCTGCTTCTTGTGCCGCCCTTTCCGTTTACGTGGGCGACTGCCGTGATGTTATCCCACTGGATCAATACCGGCTGACCTTGAAGCAGAGGTCTTGCTAAGCTTAGAGCATTATAAATTTGCTCTTAGCTCCAGTATATTTATGTGGAGAGAATTCTCCAGACTTGATCACACTCCTTGTGTGACTGCTCCCCAGCCTCTCAGGCTGGCCTCCGTGGTCACGAGCATCCAATCCTGAATGCCGAATCTGCGGCCCTCTAGAAGATGAGCACTCTGTAATCACCACAGGAGAGACACCCTTGTCCTTGGATATAGGGTTATCCGCTGATGCATCTGAAGATGCGATCCGGACCATTTGTCCAGCAGATCCCACTGAAGAGTTCTTGCGTGAAATCTGCCGAATGGAAGCGCTTCGTAATAAGCCACCATTTTTACCAGGACTCTTGTGCAATGATGCACTGACACTTTTCCTGGTTTTAGGAGGATCCCGATTAGCTCGGATAACTCCCTGGCTTTCTCCTCTGGGAGAAACACCTTTTCCTGGACTGTGTCCAGAATCATCCCTAGGACCAGCAGACGTGTCGTCGGAACAACTGCGGTTTTGGAATATTTAGAATCCACCCGTGCTGTCGTAGAACTACTTGAGATAGTGCTACTCCGACCTCCAACTGTTCTCTGGACCTTGTTCTTATCAGGAGGTCGTCCATTTTCTTTGAAGACGAATCCTCCTTTCGGTCATTACCTTGGTAAGGACCCGGGGTGCCTTGGACAATCCAACGGCATCGTCTTGAAACTGATAGTGACAGTTCTGTACCACGAACCTGAGGTACCCTTGGTGAGAAAAGGCAATTTTTGGGACATGGAGGTAAGCATCCCTGATGTCCCGGGACACCATCTAGTCCCCTTGTTCTTTGCTATCACTGCTCTGAGTGACTCCATCTGGATTTGAACCCTTGTAAGTGTTCAAATTTTTCAGATTTAGAATAGGTCTCACCTAGCCTTCAGTACCACCATATAGTGTGGAGTAATACCCCTTTCCTTGTTGTCGGAGGGGTAATTTTATTATCACCTGCTGGGAATACAGCTTGTGAATTGTTTTCAATACTGCCTCCCTGTCGGAGGGAGACATTGGTACAGCAGACTACAGGAACCTGCGAGGGGGGAAACCTCTCGACATTCCAATCTGTACCCCTTGGATACTACTTGTAGGATCCAGGGGTCCTGTACGGTCCCAGCGTCATGCTGAGAACTTGGTAGAAGCGGTGGAAGGCTTCTGTTCCTGGGAATGGGCTGCCTGCTGCAGTCTTCTTCCCTTTCCTCTATCCCTGGGCAGATATGACTCTTATAGGGACGAAAGGACTGAGGCTGAAAAGACGGTGTCTTTTTCTGCAGAGATGTGACTTAGGGTAAAAAACGGTGGATTTTCCAGCAGTTGCCCTGGCCACCAGGTCCCATGGACCGACCCCAAATAACTCCTCCCCTTTATACGGCAATACATCTTTGTGCCGTTTGGAATCTGCATCACCTGACCACTGTCGTGTCCATAAACATCTTTTTGCAGATATGGACATCGCATTTACTCTTGATGCCAGAGTGCAAATATCCCTCTGCGCATCTCGCATATATAGAAATGCATCCTTTAAATGCTCTATAGTCAATAAAATACTGTCCCTGTCAAAGGTATCAATATTTTTAGTCAGGGAATCCGACCAAGCCACCTCAGCTCTGCACATCCAGGCTGAGGCGATCGCTGGTCGCAGTATAACACCAGCATGTGTGTGTATACTTTTTAGGATATTTTTCAGCCTCCTATCAGCTGGCTCCTTAAGTACGGCCCTATCCGTAGATGGTACCGCTACTTGTTCTGATAAGCGTGTGAGCGCCTTATCCACCCTGAGGGGTGTTTCCCACCGCGCCTTAACTTCAGGCGGGAAAGGGTATACCGCCAATAATTTTCTATCGGGGGAAACCCACGCATCATCACACACTTCATTTAATTTATCTGATTCAGGAAAAACTACAGGTAGTTTTTTCACCTCACACATAATACCCTTTTTTGTGGTACTTGGAGTATCAGAAATATGTAACACCTCCTTCATTGCCCTTAACGTGTGGCCCTAAAAGAAAATACGTTTGTTTCTTCACCGTCGACACTGAAATCAGTGTCCGTGTCTGGGTCTGTGTCGACCGACTGAGGTAAATGGGCATTTTACAGCCCCTGACGGTGTTTGAGACGCCTGGACAGATACTAATTTGTTCGCCGGCCCTCTCATGTCGTCAACCGGCTTGCAGCGTGTTGACATTGTCACGTAATTTCCATAAATAAGCCATCCATTCCGGTGTCGACTCCCTAGAGAGTGACATCACCATACAGGCAATTTGCTCCGCCTCCTCACCAATATTTTCCTCATACATGTCGACACACACGTACCGACATACAGCACACACATAGGGAATGCTCTGATAGAGGACAGGACCCACTAGCCCTTTGGGGAGACAGAGGGAGAGTTTGCCAGCACACACCAAAACGCTATAATTATCCAGGGACAACCTTTATATAAGTGTTCCTCCCTTATAGCATTTTAATATATATACATATCGCCAAATCAGTGCCCCCCCTCTCTGTTTTAACCCTGTTTCTGTAGTGCAGTGCAGGGGAGAGCATGGGAGCCTTCCCACCAGCCTTTCTGTGAGGGAAAATGGCGCTGTGTGCTGAGGAGAATAGGCCCCGCCCCCTTTTCGGCGGGCTTCTTCTCCGGAGTTTTAGATATCTGGCAGGGGTTAAATACATCCATATAGCCTCAAGGGCTATATGTGATGTATTTTTCGCCATACAGGTATTATACATTGCTGCCCAGGGCGCCCCCCTCCAGCGCCCTGCACCCTCCGTGACCGCTGTGTGAAGTGTGCTGACAACAATGGCGCACAGCTGCAGTGCTGTGCGCTACCTGATGAAGACTGAGAGTCTTCTGCCGCCTGGTTCCGGACCTCTTCATCTTCAGCGTCTGCAAGGGGGGTCGGCGGCGCGGCTCCGGGACGAACCCCAGGGCGAGCCCTGTGTTCCGACTCCCTCTGGAGCTATGTCCAGTAGCCTAAGAATCCAATCCATCCTGCACGCAGGTGAGTTGAAAATCTCTCCCCTAAGTCCCTCGATGCAGTGAGCCTGTTGCCAGCAGGACTCACTGAAAATAAAGAACCTAAAAACTTTTTCTAAGTAACTCTTTAAGAGAGCCACCTAGATTGCACCCTTCTCGGCCGGGCACAAAAACCTAACTGAGGCTTGGAGGAGGGTCATAGGGGGAGGAGCCAGTACACACCATGTGATCCTAAAAGCTTGCTTTTGTGCCCTGTCTCCTGCGGAGCCGCTATCCCCATGGTCCTGACGGAGTCCCCAGCATCCACTAGGACGTTAGAGAAATTAAGTCCAAGTAATATAATTCTTTTGTAGATTAAAACACAATACAAAATGTAAATATATATTTATGTAATAAAGTTTATATTAATTTTCCAATATAAACTTCTAAGTTTAGCAGTCCTTTAAATAAGTCTCCCTAGTGAAGACAAACTGAATAGAAACTCCACTCTTAAACATCATCCCCAACTTGCAGAAAAGCAATAGACTTGTGTAAACAAATGCTTATTTATACTGCGTTACCCAAGCGGCTTTCAGCAAGTTCTTGCTTTTCTTATCAAAATTACCACAGCACTTTGTTCACTTTCCCATGCTGTGCCATGTGTGAAGTAGTATGCCCAGGACATCTGTACAAGAGTTTTACAGCTTGTTGGCTATAGCTGGGAACGGATGTAGTCAATATCCCGCGTTCAGTATACAGACGCCGGTATCCCGACCGCCAAGAATGCCAGCAGCGGCATCAAGGCTATTCCCACTCGTGGGTGTCCACTACACCCATAGAGTGGGAATAGAACCTGTGGCGAGCCTGCTAGGGGACTCTTTCCGCTAGCCCTGCTGCCGGCATTCTGGCGGCTGGGATACTGGTGTTGGTACTCTGATACCAGACGTAATGCGAGGCAAGAAAGACTCATTTTTAAATATATATTATTTAATGATCATGGTGCTCTAAATTATGCAGCAAAACCTTGATCAGAAAATCCCTAGTCCCAAGCTTCTCCAATGTGCTGAGCGAGGGGGGTGACGGACGGGGGGGGCGCTCACTTCACACAGCGGTGAAGTGAGCGACCCGCTAGATTGAGCCTGCATGCAGGCTCAATCTAGCACCGGCAATAGCGATGCGCGGGGCCATATATCGCTATCGCTGGCAGATCCGTGCTTAAAATCTAAGCAATCTAGTCAGATTGATTAGATATTAAACACGGATCTCTCCGTGTGTACCTCCCTTTACAGAGTGTAGTACAGACTACAGGGAGATAAATTACAGGACATGAACTTCTCCTTTTAAAAAAATTTCAACCATAGTTTTAAAATGGAAATTATAAAATCCATAAAAACAGACTGATGATAAAAAGTAGTGTTCTCCTTGGTGATGTTAATAGAATATGCAGAGAAAACATCTGTGGATAGTGCTCCCTGTATTTATTTAGGTTTCCGATAGGAGCACTGGTAACTTTGTAGAGTTCAAAAAATATTGACTGGTATGTTACAGTGCTTGTTGTGTGTAGTAGAGAACATATACTGCAAGCTCCACTGAGAGAGGAAGCAAAAACATGGGAGGGGAATGCTGGAAAGGATGAACTTGCAAAAGTCTAAGTGGGAAATGAGCAGCATATAACCAAGGTTTTGGTAACTTCCCGAGTGAGAAAGGGACACATTTTGGTTATAATGGGAAGGTGGAAATGCCAGGATGTTCTCTACCACAATTCCTCATCTGCAACACACTCTACAAATCCCTTCACTGGCTTCACATCCCCTCCAGATTTCACTTAAAGCGGTTTACCGACCTTACATTCCTGACCTCCTCACTAGATACACTCCAATGCCTCTCATTACTTTCTCTTATTCTCATGCTGATTCCCACTCGTGGAACTCCTTGTCTGGCCCCACCAGACACTGTCTCAACCTACAATGTTTCAAGTTCTCCATCAGACCCCACATCTTCACTGTTGCCTACCCTGGTTTCTTACTCTGCATTATCTACCTGTGTCCCAGTGCTTCTATTGTTTCCACTTGCCCCATCTGTGAAATGGAAAATAGGTGTTTTCAGCCTGGGGAAGACCACTTCTCACACAAACTGTTTTCACTATTACTTGTTATGTATTAGGTTAACTGTGTATGTATGTATTTTATATAGACTAGTCACACATACTGTTACTGTGTAAACAAGCCCTTTATTTGTGTACCGTCAGTTCTGCAATATGCCTCCACCCGTCATTAAGATGGATAGTCCCTTGGATTGGGTGTGCACTTAATAGTAGTTAACATGTACTTCCCCTAGACCTGAGCTCACTTGCCAATACCCTGCACTGTGTGGCTCCAACATGTCTGCTAAAGCTGCAACTCAGCTGGCTCATTGGTCAGAGACTGGGCCCCTCTACCTTTGGATAATTGTATCCCTTTCTGTGATCATTGTTATTTAAATAGTTTTGTCGTATACGCTGCTCTCTCCCCTCCCCATTTTCCTTTCCTTTCTGTGCCATCCATATACCTAAAGGGCCCTACTCACTGGCCGACCCGCCGCCGAGCTGCCCGACGGCGGATACGGCCGACGAGCGACCCGGCGGCGGGGGGGCAGTGACGGGGGGAGTGAAGTTTCTTCACTCCCCCCGTCACGCGGCTGCATTGAAGTGCAGGCAAATATGGACGAGATCGTCCATATTGGCCTGCATGCACAGCCGACGGGAGACCAGCGATGAACGAGCGCGGGGACGCGCATCGTTCATCGCTGGAGTCTCCACACTGAAAGATATGAACGAGTTCTCGTTCATTTATGAACGAGATCGTTCATATCTTTCCGAAAATCGGCCAGTGTGTAGGGCCCTTAACTCTTTTGTAAATTTTGCAATAAAGTTGTATAAGAAAAAAAAAAGAAAATGTAACATCGTACTGTTTTTTGGTATATTACACATCAAATGAATACTAGATAGTTTTTCCATTACTCAGCCGAGCTGCTTCACTGTAAAATTTAAACGGATCCCAATGACTGCCGATGAGTTCCTGTGTTTGTGTTTAAGCTCTGTTTTCTTTTGAAGCCCTGCCAAGGCTCTGGTGTTAATGACACTAGCAGGAAATCATAAGGCAGGGGGCAGCTGTGTATTATTCTGGATTTAGCTGTGAACACATCACACAGAAAACATGCAGATCCACTGGTAGTGTGAGATGCGTTAGTGTAGAGGATCATGCTGATAATGACAGAAGTACTACTACTTTTACATGTATGACTTTAAGAATAAATTATATGTATGTGTGGATAGATAGATTTATTTATTTTATTTATTCATTTACAGTTTCTTGTATAGCGCAGCATATTCGGTTGCTCTTTACAATTAGAACAACAGTAACAGAACGAAACTGGGCAAAAACAGACAGACAGACAAATCCAAATGGGCAGCACTCCTGTGCAAATGGTACCTTAGGTACCCCAGGGTGGAGTCCAACATATAGGGGTTTATTCAGGGTTGTTGGCAAACAAAAAAAAGTCTACAACTGGGTAAAACCATGTTGCACTGCAGGTGGGGTAGATGTAACATGTGCAGAAATATTTAGATTTGGGTGGGTTACATTGTATCTGTGCAGGGTAAATTCTGGCTGGTTATTTTCCGCGAAACATTGATGTTATTACCGGTTTGAGCAGTGGATTATTTCCTGAGTGCCACCTTGTGTGATTATAAAAATAATAGGATTTTGGTTACCTACCGGTAAATCCTTTTCTCGTAGTCCGTAGAGGATGCTGGGGTCCATATCAGTACCATGGGGTATAGACGGGTCCACCAGGAGCCATTGGCACTTTAAGAGTTTAATAGTGTGGGCTGGCTCCTCCCTCTATGCCCCTCCCTCCAGAATCCATCTAGAAACTGTGCCCGAGGAGACGACATACTTCGAGAGAAGGAATTACACAGATAGTGGCGAGATTCATACCAGCTCACACAAACATGAGAATCCGGCCAACATGCTGGAACAACTTCAGCAACAGCTGAAACAGTATATAACGCTGACCTTACCTAGGAACCAGGTAACACTGAACCATAAAACCAATGCAGGAAAACGAAGCGCTGGGCGGGCGCCCAGCATCCTCTACGGACTACGAGAAAAGGATTTACCGGTAGGTAACCAAAATCCTATTTTCTCTTACGTCCTAGAGGATGCTGGGGTCCATATTAGTACCATGGAGATGTACCAAAGCTCCCAGTACGGGAGGGAGAGCGCGGAGGCTCCTGCAACACTGCTTGACCAAACTTGAGGTCATCAGAGACCAAAGTATCGAACTTGTAAAACTTGGCAAACGTGTTCGACCCAGACCAAGTAGCAGCTCGGCAGAGTTGTACCGCCGAGACACCCCGGGCAGCCGCTCAGGAAGAACCCACCTTACGCATAGAGTGGGCCTGTATGGATTTCGGACACGGCAATCCAGCCGTGGAATAAGCATGCTGGATAGTGAACCTGATCCAGCGGAAAATCGACTGCTTAGAAGCAGGACATCCAATTTTCTTTGGATCATAGAGGACAAACAGAGAGTCACTTTTCCTATGATGAACCGTCCTTTTCACGTAAATCTTCATAGTCCTCACTACATCCAAGGCCTTTGAAGTAATTGAGGAGTCAGTAGCAACTGGCACCACAATAGGTTGGTTGATGTGGAAAGCCGACACAACCTTAGGTAGGAACTGTGGACGAGTCCTAAGTTCCGCCCTGTCTAAATGGAAGATCAGATAGGGGCTTTTACAAGATAAAGCCCCCAATTCCGACACGCGTCGTGCAGAAGCCAAGGCCAACAAGGTGACCGCCTTCCGTCAGAAACTTGAGGTCAGCCTCCTGTAGAGGCTCAAACCAAGCAGATTTCAGGAATTGCAACACCACATCAAGATCCCACGGAGCCGTAGGCGCCACAAAGGGAGGCTGGATGTGCAGAACCCCTTTCAAAAAGGTCTGAACCTCAGGAAGAACAGCCAACTGTTTCTGGAAGAAGATGGACAAAGCAGAGATCTGGACCTTGATGGAGCCCAGTCTCAGCCCCATATCCAACCCTGCTTGCAGGAAAAGGAGAAAACGTCCAAGTTGAAACGCCACCGCCGGAAACTTCTTGGCCTCACACCAAGAAACATATTTCTTCCAAATGCGATGGTAAGGTTTAGGCATTACCCCCTTCCTGGCCTGTATCAGGGTAAGAATAACCCCACTCGGGATACCTTTCCGAGCGAAGATCTGGCGTTCAATCGCCATGCCGTCAAATGTAGCCGCCGTAAGTCTTTATAAGCGAACGGACCCTGCAGAAGCAGATCCTCCCGAAGAGGTAAAGGCCGTGGATCTTCCAGAAGATCCAGCAGATCCGCGTACCAAGCCCTCCTTGGCCAGTCCGGAGCAATGAGGATTGCCAGAACCTTTGTTCTTCTTACGAGCTGAAGAACCTTTGGTATCAGAGGAAGTGGGGGGAACACATACACTGACTTGAACACCCACGGTGTTACAAGTGCGTCCACCGCTACTGCCTGAGGGTCTCTTGACCTGGAACAGTACCTCCGTAGCTTCTTGTTGAGGCGTGAGGCCATCATGTCTATGTGGGGAACCCCCCACCAACCGGTTACCTCCTCGAACACCTCCGGATGGAGGCCCCACTCCCCTGGATGGAGATCGTGTCTGCTGAGGAAGTCTGCTTCCCAGTTGTATACGCCCGGAATGAAGACTGCAGACATCGCCACCACGTGCCTTTCTGACCAGATGAGGATTTTTGACACCTCTGACATGGCAGCCCTGCTCTTCGTTCCACCTTGTCGGTTTATGTAGGCCACCGTGGTCACATTGTCCGACTTCACTTGAACAGCCTGATCCTGTAGAAGGTGTGCTGCTTGCAGAAAGGCGTTGTAAACGGCCCTGAGTTCCAGGATGTTTACTGGGAGAAGTGATTCTTACTCCGATCATCGTCCCTGAAAGGTTTCCCCCAGAGCGACCGCTCCCCAACCTCTTAGACTTGCATCTGTGGTCAAAAGGATCCAGTCTTGAATTCCGAACCTTCTCCCTTCCAGAAGGTGCGGAAGTTGAAGCCACCAGAGGAGCGAAATCCTGGCTTTCATAGACAGGCGTATCCTCTTGTGCATGTGTAGGTGAGAGCCCGACCACTGGTCCAATAGGTCCAGCTGAAAGGGTCGAGCATGAAACCTGCCGTACTGCAGAGCCTCGTAGGCAGCAACCATCTTCCCCAGAAGGCTTATGCATTGATGATACCCGGGTAGGCTTTAGAACCTCCCGGACCATTGCTTGAATCACCAACACCTTCTCCACCGGGAGAAATACCCTCTGCACTTCCGTGTCGAGGACCATTTCCAGGAAAGACAGCCGTCTCGTCGGCTCCAGATGAGACCTTGGAAAGTTCAGAATCAAACCGTGCCTCCTGAGCAGCCGTGTCGTGAGCGCGATGGAACGGAACAACCTCTCCCTGGACGATGCCTTGATATGGAATTATGTTCACCCCCTGTTTGCGGGGGAGAACCATCATCTCCGCCATCACCTTGGTGAATATCCTCGGTGCTGTGGAGAGGTCAAACGGCAGCACTTGGAACGGATAGTGATCGTCCATCAGCGCAAACCTGAGATATGCTTGATGCGGCGCCCTAATGGGATTGTGGAGGTAAGCATCCTTGATGTCCAGGGATACCAGGTACTCCCCCTCTCACAGTCCTGATATGACAGCTCTCAGAGATTCCATCTTGAATTTGAACTCCATGAGATAAGGGTTCAAAGATTTTAAATTTAGAATAGGCCGTACCGAACCATCCGGTTTCGGTACCACAAAGAGGTTTGAATAATAACCCTTGTTCCACTGCTGAAGTGGGACCGGAACAATGACCTCTGACACCACCAATTTTCTGATGACTTCCAGAAGAATTGTCCTGTCTGTCAGCAGCGCTGGCAAGCCTGACTTGAAGAAACGGTGAAGTGGGGGATCTTGATACTCCAGTCTGTACCCCCTGGACACTATATCCAGAACCCAGGGGTCCAGACCCGGCGACACCCAGACGTGGCTGAACTGCCGGAGTCTTGCCCCCACCTGACCGTCCTCCAGGTCTACCTGACCACCATCAAGCGGAGGACTTAGTGGGCTTCTGGGTCTGGGAACTTGCGGGAGCAGGTTCTTTCCTTTGGCACGACCACCTCTGAAGAAGGTGTTCAAATGCTTATTCTTTCTAGGCCTCGCGGGCCGAAAGGACTGCGACGTGGTAGACGAAAAGGGCTTCTTCGTAGCCGATGCAGCTGAGGGGAGAAAAGGAGAATTACCCGCGGTAGCCGTGGCAATCCACGCATCCAGCGCCTCCCCAAAGAGAGCCTGACCCTTGTATGGTAGGCCTTCCACGCAGTTCCTGGATCCAGCGTCCGCAGACCAGTGGCGCAGCCAGAGACCTCTGCGAACCAAGATGGACATGGAGGAGATCCCCGTAGCCATGGAACCCAGGTCCTTCATGGAATCCACCAGGAACCCTGCAGAATCCTGAATATTCCGTACAGATAAATCAACGTCACCTTTGTCCAGCGTAGTTGATTCCTCCTGCAGAGTGATTGACCACCTGGCAATAGCTTTACCAATCCAAGCACATGCTATAGTGGGCCGCAATATAGCCCCTGAAGCCGTGTAAATGGATTTCAGCGTAGCATCCACCTTGCAATCTGCCGGGTCCTTTAACGCGGTAGATCCCGGGACCGGTAATACCACCTGTTTAGACAGCCTGGAGACAGAGGCGTCGACTATTGGCGGGGACTCCCATCTCTTCCTATCTTCCTCTGGGAAGGAAAAAGCCACCAAGACCCTCTTGGGAGTCTGGAATTTCTTTTCCGGAGTGTCCCATGCCTTTTCAAAGATAGCATTCAATTCTTTGGATGCCGGGAAAGTGAGGGCTTCTTATTCTCTGTAAAGAAGGCCTCCTCCACCTGTTCCGGAGCTGTGTCTGAAATGTGTAAAACATCCCTAACAGCCTCAATAATCAACTGCACCCCCTTGGCAAGTGATGCCGTCCCCCTCAACACATCCCCATCACCGTCTACAGCGTCAGAGTCGGTGTCATCCTGCATAATTGCCAGCGCATGTTTATGAGAATGTACCGCAGGGGACCCCGAGGAGGCAGTATCAGACCATACCACCATAGAGGACTGGAGGACCTGAGTGGCATGCTCAGTCCTAGCCACCCTATAAGAAATCTGAGAAATAGTCTCCCTCAGAGAGACTAACCATTCTTGCTCTCTAGTTGGGATCTGCGCTAAAACAGTGCAATCCTGATTACATGGAATGGAGTCTTCCTGGGAAGACAACTCCTCTGCAGCATATGAAACAGTGTCCCTAGACATGTTGACACACAACCTCAAACACCCCACAAACACACAGGGTACTGGGCAGACAGAGTTTCCCCCCCAAGAATGGCAGAGAGACACAGAGATTGGAGCCAACCCACACACAGCGCTGTTAGAGTATAGGGAAACCCTAAAACCCGCGCTGACTGTGTCCCTTAATAGGTGACACAGTCTTAACACAGTCTTCCCCCCCTTCTACAACCACCTGGTACCATACAGATAGCTGGAGTTGAGCAGGGGGGACTTGGCATCCACTGGCAGTGAGCTGCAGGCTGGAAAATGGCGCTGAATGCTGCTGGGTCCACTCTGAGAAGCTCCGTCCCCTCCATGGCGCGGTCTTCCCGCTCTATTCAGATTATACTGGCCGGAGGAATTCAAGCTGGCTTGGATCCTTAGACCCCAACAGGCTGCTTGTGGTCAGTTTTGGGTCCGGAGCTGGCCCAGGGCGCGCCCCCCCAGTGCCGCACCGCTGTACCGCTGAGCCTTCCAGGAGCGCGGTTAAGACCGCGCTCCTACCCACTAGCCGCCTACATTCACACTGTCCCCCCGCTTGCAAAGGGGGACAATGACTCACTCGCCTATTTTCAGCATCCTGAGGGGGTGGCGGCTGGCTGCCGGGGCGAGCGTTCCCCTGCGGTGGGGCACGATCAGACCCCTCTGGAGCTCAACGTCCAGTCAGCGGGGGCAGTGGCTCAAGACCCAGCAGGGCGGACACTGCTCCCCCCCTCAGTCCCATGCTGCAGGGAGGCTGTCGCCAGCAGCCTCCCTGTAAAAATACAAACTCTGAAATAAAGAAAAATAAGATTTTACTTACCGATAAATCTATTTCTCGGAGTCCGTAGTGGATGCTGGGGTTCCTGAAAGGACCATGGGGAATAGCGGCTCCGCAGGAGACAGGGCACAAAAAGTAAAGCTTTTCCAGATCAGGTGGTGTGCACTGGCTCCTCCCCCTATGACCCTCCTCCAGACTCCAGTTAGGTACTGTGCCCGGACGAGCGTACACAATAAGGGAGGATTTTGAATCCCGGGTAAGACTCATACCAGCCACACCAATCACACCGTACAACTTGTGATCTAAACCCAGTTAACAGTATGATAACAGCGGAGCCTCTGAAAGATGGCTTCCTTCAACAATAACCCGAATTTGTTAACAATAACTATGTACAATTATTGCAGATAATCCGCACTTGGGATGGGCGCCCAGCATCCACTACGGACTCCGAGAAATAGATTTATCGGTAAGTAAAATCTTATTTTCTCTATCGTCCTAGTGGATGCTGGGGTTCCTGAAAGGACCATGGGGATTATACCAAAGCTCCCAAACGGGCGGGAGAGTGCGGATGACTCTGGAGCACCGAATGAGAGAACTCCAGGTCCTCCTTAGCCAGAGTATCAAATTTGTAAAATTTTACAAACGTGTTCTCCCCTGACCACGTAGCTGCTCGGCAAAGTTGTAATGCCGAGACCCCTCGGGCAGCCGCCCAAGATGAGCCCACCTTCCTTGTGGAGTGGGCCTTTACAGATTTAGGCTGTGGCAGGCCTGCCACAGAATGTGCAAGTTGGATTGTGCTACAGATCCAACGAGCAATCGTCTGCTTAGACGCAGGAGCACCCATCTTGTTGGGTGCATACAATATAAACAACGAGTCAGATTTTCTGACTCCAGCTGTCCTTGCAATATATATTTTTAATGCTCTGACAACGTCCAGTAACTTGGAGTCCTCCAAGTCACTTGTAGCCGCAGGCACTACAATAGGCTGGTTCAGATGAAATGCTGACACCACCTTAGGGAGAAAATGCGGACGAGTCCGCAGTTCTGCCCTGTCCGAATGGAAAATCAGATATGGGCTTTTGTAAGATAAAGCTGCCAGTTCTGACACTCTCCTGGCCGAAGCCAGGGCTAGAAGCATGGTCACTTTCCATGTGAGATATTTCAAATCCACCTTTTTTAGTGGTTCAAACCAATGAGATTTTAGAAAGTCCAAAACCACATTGAGATCCCACGGTGCCACTGGAGGCACCACAGGAGGCTGTATATGCAGCACTCCCTTAACAAAGGTCTGGACTTCAGGGACTGAAGCCAATTCTTTTTGAAAGAAAATCGACAGGGCCGAAATTTGAACCTTAATAGATCCCAATTTGAGACCCATAGACAATCCTGATTGCAGGAAATGTAGGAATCGACCCAGTTGAAATTCCTCCGTCGGAGCACTCCGATCTTCGCACCACGCAACATATTTTCGCCAAATTCGGTGATAATGTTGCACGGTTACTTCCTTCCTTGCTTTAATCAAAGTAGGAATGACTTCTTCCGGCATGCCTTTTTCCTTTAGGATCCGGCGTTCAACCGCCATGCCGTCAAACGCAGCCGCGGTAAGTCTTGAAACAGACAGGGACCCTGCTGAAGCAAGTCCCTCCTTAGAGGTAGAGGCCACGGATCTTCCGTGATCATCTCTTGAAGTTCCGGGTACCAAGTCCTTCTTGGCCAATCCGGAACCACTAGTATCGTTCTTACGCCTCTTTGCCGTATAATTCTCAATACTTTTGGTATGAGAGGCAGAGGAGGAAACACATACACCGACTGGTACACCCAAGGCGTTACCAGCGCGTCCACAGCTATTGCCTGCGGATCTCTTGACCTGGCGCAATACCTGTCCAGTTTTTTGTTGAGGCGAGACGCCATCATATCCACCATTGGTCTTTCCCAACGGGTTACCAGCATGTGGAAGACTTCTGGATGAAGTCCCCACTCTCCCGGGTGAAGATCGTGTCTGCTGAGGAAGTCTGCTTCCCAGTTGTCCACTCCCGGGATGAACACTGCTGACAGTGCTATCACATGATTCTCTGCCCAGCGAAGAATCCTTGCAGCTTCTGCCATTGCACTCCTGCTTCTTGTGCCGCCCTGTCTGTTCACATGGGCGACTGCCGTGATGTTGTCCGACTGGATCAACACCGGTTTTCCCTGAAGCAGAGGTTCTGCCTGGCTTAGAGCATTGTAGATTGCTCTTAGTTCCAGAATGTTTATGTGAAGAGACGTTTCCAGGCTCGTCCATACTCCCTGGAAGTTTCTTCCTTGTGTGACTGCTCCCCAGCCTCTCAGGCTGGCGTCCGTGGTCACCAGGATCCAATCCTGTATGCCGAATCTGCGGCCCTCCAATAGATGAGCACTCTGCAACCACCACAGAAGAGACACCCTTGTCCTTGGAGACAGGGTTATCCGCAGGTGCATCTGAAGATGCGACCCTGACCATTTGTCCAACAGATCCCTTTGGAAAATTCTTGCGTGGAATCTGCTGAATGGAATTGCTTCGTAAGAAGCCACCATTTTTCCCAGGACTCTTGTGCATTGATGTACAGACACCTTTCCTGGTTTTAGGAGGTTCCTGACAAGCTCGGATAACTCCTTGGCTTTTTCCTCCGGGAGAAAAACCTTTTTCTGAACCGTGTCCAGAATCATCCCTAGGAACAGCAGACGAGTTGTCGGCATTAACTGGGATTTTGGAATATTCAGAATCCACCCGTGCTGTTTTAGCACTTCTTGAGACAGTGCTAATCCCATCTCTAGCTGTTCTCTGGACCTTGCTCTTATTAGGAGATCGTCCAAGTATGGGATAATTAATATGCCTTTTCTTCGAAGAAGAATCATCATCTCGGCCATTACCTTTGTAAAGACCCGAGGTGCCGTGGACAATCCGAACGGCAGCGTCTGAAACTGATAGTGACAGTTTTGTACAACGAACCTGAGGTACCCCTGGTGTGAGGGGTAAATTGGAACGTGGAGATACGCATCCTTGATGTCCAAGGATACCATAAAATCCCCCTCTTCCAGGTTCGCTATCACTGCTCTGAGTGACTCCATTTTGAACTTGAACTTCTTTATGTACAGGTTCAAGGACTTCAGATTTAGAATAGGCCTTACCGAGCCATCCGGCTTCGGTACCACAAAAAGAGTGGAATAATACCCCTTCCCTTGTTGTAGAAGAGGTACCTTGACTATCACCTGCTGAGAGTACAGCTTGTGAATGGCTTCCAAAACCGTCTCCCTTTCGGAGGGGGACGTTGGTAAAGCAGACTTCAGGAAACGGCGAGGTGGATCTGTCTCTAATTCCAACCTGTACCCCTGAGATATTATCTGCAGGATCCAGGGATCTACTTGCGAGTGAGCCCACTGCGCGCTGTAATTTTTGAGACGACCGCCCACCGTCCCCGAGTCCGCTTGAGAAGCCCCAGCGTCATGCTGAGGCTTTTGTAGAAGCCGGGGAGGGCTTCTGCTCCTGGGAAGGAGCTGCCTGTTGCTGTCTCTTCCCTCGACCTCTGCCTCGTGGCAGATATGAATAGCCCTTTGCTCTCTTATTTTTAAAGGAACGAAAGGGCTGCGGTTGAAAAGTCGGTGCCTTTTTCTGTTGGGGAGTGACTTGAGGTAGAAAGGTGGATTTCCCGGCTGTAGCCGTGGCCACCAAATCTGATAGACCGACTCCAAATAACTCCTCCCCTTTATACGGCAAAACTTCCATATGCCGTTTTGAATCTGCATCGCCTGTCCACTGTCGCGTCCATAAAGCTCTTCTGGCCGAAATGGACATAGCACTTACCCGTGATGCCAGTGTGCAGATATCCCTCTGTGCATCACGCATATAAAGAAATGCATCCTTTATTTGTTCTAACGACAGTAAAATATTGTCCCTGTCCAGGGTATCAATATTTTCAATCAGGGACTCTGACCAAACTACCCCAGCACTGCACATCCAGGCAGTCGCTATAGCTGGTCGTAGTATAACACCTGCATGTGTGTATATACTTTTTTGGATATTTTCCATCCTCCTATCTGATGGATCTTTAAGTGCGGCCGTCTCAGGAGAGGGTAACGCCACTTGTTTAGATAAGCGTGTTAGCGCCTTGTCCACCCTAGGAGATGTTTCCCAGCGCTCCCTAACCTCTGGCGGGAAAGGGTATAATGCCAATAATTTCTTTGAAATTTTCAGCTTTTTATCAGGAGCAACCCACGCTTCATTACACACGTCATTTAATTCTTCTGATTCAGGAAAAACTATAGGTAGTTTTTTCACACCCCACATAATACCCTGTTTAGTGGTACCTGTAGTATCAGCTAAATGTAACGCCTCCTTCATTGCCAAAATCATATAACGTGTGGCCCTACTGGAAAATACGGTTGATTCGTCACCGTCACCACTGGAGTCAGTGCCTGTGTCTGGGTCTGTGTCGACCGACTGAGGCAAAGGGCGTTTTACAGCCCCTGACGGTGTTTGAGTCGCCTGGACAGGCACTAATTGATTGTCCGGCCGTCTCATGTCGTCAAACGACTGCTTTAGCGTGTTGACACTATCCCGTAGTTCCATAAATAAAGGCATCCATTCTGGTGTCGACTCCCTAGGGGGTGACATCCTCATATTTGGCAATTGCTCCGCCTCCACACCAATATCGTCCTCATACATGTCGACACACACGTACCGACACACAGCAGACACACAGGGAATGCTCCTAACGAAGACAGGACCCACTAGCCCTTTGGGGAGACGGAGGGAGAGTTTGCCAGCACACACCAAAAGCGCTATATATAACAGGGATAGCCTTATAATAAGTGCTCCCTTATAGCTGCTTTATATATATAAAAATATCGCCATAAATTTGCCCCCCCTCTCTGTTTTACCCTGTTTCTGTAGTGCAGTGCAGGGGAGAGACCTGGGAGCCGTCCTGACCAGCGGAGCTGTGAGAGGAAATGGCGCCGTGTGCTGAGGAGATAGGCCCCGCCCCTTTTCCGGCGGGCTCGTCTCCCGCTATTTTGTGAATCCAGGCAGGGGTTAAATATCTCCATATAGCCTCTGGGGGCTATATGTGAGGTATTTTTAGCCTTTATATAGGTTACATTTGCTTCCCAGGGCGCCCCCCCCCAGCGCCCTGCACCCTCAGTGACTGCGTGTGAAGTGTGCTGAGAGGAAAATGGCGCACAGCTGCAGTGCTGTGCGCTACCTTTAGAAGACTGCAGGAGTCTTCAGCCGCCGATTTTGGACCTCTTCTGACTTCAGCATCTGCAAGGGGGCCGGCGGCGCGGCTCCGGTGACCATCCAGGCTGTACCTGTGATCGTCCCTCTGGAGCTGATGTCCAGTAGCCAAGAAGCCAATCCATCCTGCACGCAGGTGAGTTCACTTCTTCTCCCCTCAGTCCCTCGTTGCAGTGATCCTGTTGCCAGCAGGACTCACTGTAAAATAAAAAACCTAAGCTAAACTTTTTCTAAGCAGCTCTTTAGGAGAGCCACCTAGATTGCACCCTTCTCGGCCGGGCACAAAAATCTAACTGGAGTCTGGAGGAGGGTCATAGGGGGAGGAGCCAGTGCACACCACCTGATCTGGAAAAGCTTTACTTTTTGTGCCCTGTCTCCTGCGGAGCCGCTATTCCCCATGGTCCTTTCAGGAACCCCAGCATCCACTAGGACGATAGAGAAACTAAACTTTACCTAAGAGAACTCTGTAGAGCTCCCCTAGCTGTGACCGGCTCCTCCGGGCACATTTTCTAAACTGAGTCTGGAAGAAGGGGAAAAGATGCAAGAACCAGCCCCTTTTAGCTCTAACCTAAATCTGCAAGAAGTTAGAGCGTTGAAATCTCTATCCAGCAATGAGAATCTTATCATCCGCCCAGCCGATAAGGGGGGCGCGGTGGTGCTCCAGGATCTGAATGACTATAGAATTGAGTTACAACGTCAGCTAGCGGAACCCGGTGTTTATCTAAAACTCCAGGGCGATCCTACTGTTGGTTTTTCCAAAAATCTTAGGAGAGATTCTTTTACTTGCATTGGATACTTCACTTATTACTGAGGAGTGCTTTGAGGTTCTTATTCCAGAGTTTCCCATTGTCCCATTACTTTACAGTTTGCCTAAGATCCACAAGGGTTTAGACCCTCCGCCGGGTAGGCCTATTATCGCGGCATGTGGTTCTTTATTTCAACCCACTTCCATTCTACTAGATTCAATTCTGCAACCTTTTGTACAGGTACAACCTAATTATTTGTTGGACACCACAGCACTCCTCTATAAATTAATTGATTTGGGCACCATTTCCAGTGATGTATGGTTAATTACGGCAGATGTGTGCAGTTTGTACACTGTTATTCCTCATGCTGAGGGTTTGGATACAGTACAGAAGTTTTTGATGGAATTTAGCTCTCTCAATAAAACTCATATTGAAATTGTGGGGCAACTGCTGGAACTCATCCTCACCAAGAATTATTTTCTTTTCGATGGTAACTTTTATTTACAGACCAAAGGGTGTGCGATGGGTTCCGCAGTTGCTCCGACGTATGCTAACATTTTCATGTTTGCAGCGGAGCAGGAGATATTTTTTAAAGATCCTGAGATTGCAACAAACATTGCGTTTTACACAAGATTCATTGATGACCTCCTGCTTGTGTGGAGGGGCACAAAGGAAAGTTTTAAATCAATTATGGAACTACATAATAGTTCCACTAGTCCTGTTAAATTTACTTTTAAGATGGACAGACAGGTCATTGAATTTCTTGATGTCAGAATTTCTCTTATGGAGGGTAGGATTACCACAACGGTCTTTACTAAACCTACTGACCGTAATACTTTTCTACATTGGAAGAGTTGTCACCCCAGAAGTCTGAAATATGGCTTGCCATACTCTCAGATGATTAGAGTCAGAAGGATAAATGATGATGCTGGTACAGCAGCCATTCAGATTGATGATTTAATTTCTAAGTTTGTAGCTAGGGGGTACAAATTGCACAAATTACTCCTTGATAAAGAAAAAGTATTGGCTATGGACAGAAAGGACTTACTAGTTAAAAAGGATAGGGCTACAGAAAACTCTAAACTTCCTTGGGTGAATCAATATTATTCATGATCAGAAACGGTCAGTAAAATCACTAAAAAACATTGGCATCTCCAGCCGCAGAATGAGCCTGCTGAATGGTGTTACAGATCCAGCGAGCAATAGTTTGCTTTGCAGCAGGAGCACCCAGCTTGTTGGATGCATACAGGAGAAACAGTGACTCCGTTTTCCTGACTCTAGCCGTTCTGGCTACATAAACCTTCAAAGCCCTGACCACATCCAGTAACTCGGAATCCTCCAAGTCACAAGTAGCCACAGGCACCACAATAGGTTGGTTCATATGAAAAGATGACACCACTTTTGACAGAAATTGTGGACGGGTCCGCAATTCTGCTCTATCCAAATGGAAAACCAGATAGGGGCTTTTATGTGACAAAGCCGCTAATTCTGACACACGCCTAGCCGAAGCCAAGGCTATTAGCATGACCACTTTCCATGTGAGATATTTTAACTCCACCATTTTAAGTGGTTCAAACCAGTGTGATTTAAGGAAACTTAACACCACGTTAAGATCCCAAGGTGCCACTGGAGGCACAAAAGAAGGCTGAATATGCAGCACTCCCTTACAAACGTCTGAACTTCTGGTCGAGAAGCCAACTCTTTTCGAAAGAAAATGGATAGGGCCGAAATCTGGACCTTAATGGAATCCAATTTTAGGCCCAAATTCACTCCTGACTGTAGTAAGTGAAGGAAACGGCCCAGCTGGAATTCCTCTGTAGGAGCAGTCCTGGCCTCACACCAAGAAACATATTTTCGCCATATACGGTGATAAGGTTTAGCTGTCACGTCCTTCCTAGCCTTTATCCGCATAGGAATGACCTCGTCCGGAATGCCCTTTTCTGCTAGGATTCGGCATTCCACCACCATGCCGTCAAACGCGGCCGCGATAAGTCTTGCAACAGACAGGGCACCTGTTGCAACAAGTCCTTTCTTAGAGGAAGAGGCCACAGGTCCTCTGTGAGCATTTCTTGCAGATCTGGATACCAGGTCCTTTGTGGCCAATCTGGAACAATGAGGATTGTTCTCACTCCTCTTTTTCTTATTATCCTCAGAACCTTGGGTATGAGAGGAATAGGAGGAAATAAATAGACCGACTGGAACACCCACGGTGTCACCAGTGCGTCCACAGCTATCGCCTGAGGGTCTCATGACCTGGCGCAATACCTCTGTAACTTTTTGTTGAGGCGGGATGCCATCATATCCACCTGTGGCAGTTCCCACCGACTTGCAATCTGCGTGAAGACTTCTTAATGAAGTCCCCACTCTCCCGGGTGGAGGTCGTGCCTGCTGAGGAAGTCTGCTTCCCAGTTGTCCACTCCCGGGATGAACACAGCTGACAGTGTGCTTACGTGATTCTCCGCCCAGCAAAGAATTCTGGTGGCTTCTGACTGAATCAGAACCGGATGGTCGCGAAGCAGGGTCTCCGCTTGACGTAGGGCGTTGTATATGGCCCTTAGTTCCAGGATGTTGATGTGAAGGCAATTCTCCTGACTTACCCACAGAGATTGGAACTTTTTTCCCTGTGTGACTGCTCCCCACCCTCGGAGGCTTGCATCCGTGGTCACCAGGATCCAGTCCTGAATGCCAAAACTGCGGCCCTCGAGAAGATGAGCACTCTGCAGCCACCACAGGAGAGACACCCTGGCCCTGGGGGATAGGGTGATTAACCGATGCATCTGAAGATGTGATCCGGACCACTTGTCCAGCAAGTCCCATTGAAAGGTCCTCGCATGGAACCTGCCGAAGGGAATGGCCTCGTATGATGCCACCATCCTTCCCAGGACTCGAGTGCAGTGATGCACTGACACCTGTTTTGGTTTTAATAGGTTCCTGACTAGTGTCATGAGCTCCTGAGCTCTCTCTATCGGGAGATAAACCCTTTTGTCTAGAATCATGGCTAGAAAAGGCAGATGAGCCGTAGGAACCAACTGCGACTTTGGAATATTTAGAATCCAGCTGTGTTGTCATTACAAAGTGATACGCTGTTCAGCAACTGCTCTCTTGATCTCGCTTTTATGAGGAGATCGTCCCAGTATGGGATAATTGTGACACCTTGCTTCCGCAGGAGTACCATCATTTCTGCCATTACCTTGGTGAAGATTCTCGTGCCCGTGGAGAGACCAAACGGCAACGTCTGAAATTGGTAATGACAATCCTGTACCGCAAATCTGAGGTACGCCTGATGAGGTGGATAAACGGGGACATGAAGGTATGCATCCTTTATGTCCAGAGACGCCATAAAATCTCCCCCTTTCAGGCTTGCTATGACCGCTCTTAGCGATTCCATTTTGAACTAGAACCCTTTCAGTTCAGGGATTTTAAATTCAATATGGGTCTGACCGAACCGTCCGGTTTCGGGACTACAACATTGTCGAATAATAACCCCCTCTTTGTTGAAGGAGGGGAACCTTGACCACCACCTGTTGAAGATACAATTTGTGAATTGCAGTTAACACTATTTCCCTCTTGTGGGGGGAAGCCGGCAGGGCCTTCGGTGAGGGGGCATCTCCTCAAAGTCCAGCTTGTATCCCTGAGACACAATATTGCCCAGGGATCCAACAGGGAGTGAACCCACTTGTGGCTGAAATTACGAAGACGTGCCCCCACCGGACCTAGCTCCGCCTGTGGAGCCCCAGCGACATGCGGTGGATTTTGTAGAGGCCGGGGAGGACTTCTGTTCCTGGGAACTAGCTGTGTTGTGCAGCTTCTTTCCTCTGCCCCTGCCTCTGGCAAGAAAGGACATACCTCGGACTTTCTTGTTTCTTTGTGATCGAAAAGCTGCATTTGATAATGTCGTGCTTTCCTAGGCTGTGCAGGAATATAAGGCAAAAGATCAGAATTACCAGCCATAGCTGTGGAGATCAGGTCCGAGATCCCTTCTCCACACAATCCTCAGCCTTCCATATGCCTCTTAAGTCGGCATCACCTGTCCATTGCATATCTACAGGACACGTCAAGCAGAAATCGACATAGCGTTGACTCTAGAACCCAGTAGACTAATGCCTTTTTGGGCCTGTTTTATATATATATATCTTAAGACAGCATCTTTAATATATATATATATATATATATATATATATATATATATATATATATATATATATATATATATATATATATACACAAAATAGAGAATTCAGCACTCACCATAGCAAGCTCACTTGTCCTCACAACATCAATAAATAAATGATGGGGGTCCCCATCATTTATTTATTGATGTTGTGAGGACAAGTGAGCTTGCTATGGTGAGTGCTGAATTCTCTATTTTGTATGTATTTGGGTAGGTGGCCATGGGCTGCATGCACCCCACCCTATGAGTGGTGAGTGCAGACACTGCACCCCGCTTCTGGGGTGGCGAGTGCTGTGGTTTTCTATATTTGTTTGTATATTTTGGGGTTAATCTTTGGTTAACTCTTATTAACCATGGTCACAGGCCTTTTCATGCACCCCTGTGTAATCTTAATTGTTCTAAACCTGTATCAGCTGCTCCTTAGTAATTTATCGGCTGTGTCAGGTGACTAGTATGCCTTTAAAAGCCACTAGATATGTGGCAGGCATACATTAAACCTAGTGGGCATATTTGCAGTTATATTATATGTGATACAGTTGCCAGGTTTTAATTCTTTAGGCTGTGTGATAGTGTAGGACCTGCATGAAGGTGGGGTACCTTGAAAATCGGTATGCGGGCTTCCGTGCATTGGCCAATCCACCAACTAAACCCCCATCATTTATTTATTGATGTTGTGAGGACAAGTGAGCTTGCTATGGTGAGTGCTGAATTCTCTATTTTGTATGTATTTGGGTAGGTGGCCATGGGCTGCATGCACCCCACCCTATGAGTGGTGAGTGCAGACACTGCACCCCGCTTCTGGGGTGGCGAGTGCTGTGGTTTTCTATATTTGTTTGTATATTTTGGGGTTAATCTTTGGTTAACTCTTATTAACCATGGTCACAGGCCTTTTCATGCACCCCTGTGTAATCTTAATTGTTCTAAACCTGTATCAGCTGCTCCTTAGTAATTTATCGGCTGTGTCAGGTGACTAGTATGCCTTTAAAAGCCACTAGATATGTGGCAGGCATACATTAAACCTAGTGAGCATATTTGCAGTTATATTATATGTGATACAGTTGCCAGGTTTTAATTCTTTAGGCTGTGTGATAGTGTAGGACCTGCATGAAGGTGGGGTACCTTGAAAATCGGTATGCGGGCTTCCGTGCATTGGCCAATCCACCAACTAAACCCCCATCATTTATTTATTGATGTTGTGAGGACAAGTGAGCTTGCTATGGTGAGTGCTGAATTCTCTATTTTGTATGTATTTGGGTAGGTGGCCATGGGCTGCATGCACCCCACCCTATGAGTGGTGAGTGCAGACACTGCACCCCGCTTCTGGGGTGGCGAGTGCTGTGGTTTTCTATATTTGTTTGTATATATATATATATATATATATATATATATATATATATATATATATATACATACATACATACATACATACATACATACATACATACATACATATACATACTAGGGTCTCAATCTCTGCTGATAAGGTACCTGTCCACGCTGCCCCAGCGCTATAAACCCATGCCGACACAATCGCCGGTCTGAGTAGTGTACCAGAATGTGCACGCTATCTGCAGGATCCCTGAGGATAGCTGTTAAGTCAGGGCTACCTTTTGGGCAAACGTGACACCCTAGGGGAAGATTCCCATCGTATCCTGGCCCTAGTAGGGGAAGGATACTCCCTGAGAAATCTTTGTGGGAAACTGCAGTCTCTTATCTGGAGATTCCCGCTCTTTTTCATCATGAGAGGAGGGAAATTTACCTCAGCTTTCTTCCCCTTAAACATGTGTACCCTTGTGTCAGGGACAGATGAGTCATCAGTGATATGCAAATCATCTTTTATTACAATAATCATATATTGAATACTTTCCTGCCATTTTGGCTGTAACTTTGCATTATCGTAGTCGACACTGGAGTCAGGCTCCGTGTCGATATCAGTGTCTATTATTTTGGATAGTGAGCATTGAGAGACTCTGAAGGTCTCTGCGACATAGGGACAGACATGGGTAGATTCCCTGTCTGTTCTCTAATCTTTTGTGCAATAAATTCACCTTAGCACTTAATTACACATATCCAAACAGGTGTCGGCGTTGTCGACAGAGACACCCCTCACACACATATTTGCTCCATCTCCTCCTTAGGGGAGCCTTTTACCTCAGACATGTCGACACACACGTACCGACACACCACACACTCAGGGAATGCTCATCTGAAGACAATTCCCCCACAAGGCCCTTTGGAGAGACAGAGAGAGAGAGTATGCCAGCACACACCCCAGCGCTATTAACCCAGGAATAACACAGTAACTTAATGTTAACCCAGTAGCTGCTGTTTATAATGATTTTTGCGCCTAATTATGTGCCCCCCCTCTCTTTTTACCCTCTTCTACCGTGTATCTGCAGGGGAGAGGCTGGGGAGCTTCCTCTTAGCGGTGCTGTGGAGAAAAACATGGCGCTGGTGAGTGCAGAGGAAGAAGCCCCGCCCCCTCGACGGCGGGCTTCTGTCCCGCTTAAATATACATTTTCTTGGCGGGGGCTCATACATATATACAGTGCCCAACTGTATATATGTTAAACTTTTGCCAAAGAGGTCCCAATTGCTGCCCAGGGCGCCCCCCCCCCCTGCGCTCTGCACCCTTACAGTGACCGGAGTATGTGAGGTGTGTGTGGGAGCAATGGCGCACAGCTGCAGTGCTGTGCACTACCTCAGTGAAGACTGGAGTCTTCTGCCGCCGATTTCGAAGTCTTCTTGCTTCTTATGCTCACCCGGCTTCTGTCTTCCGGCTCTGCGAGGGGGACGGCGGCGCGGCTCTGGGATCGGACGACGAGGGTGAGATCCTGTGTACGATCCCTCTGGAGCTAATGGTGTCCAGTAGCCTAAGAAGCAGGACCTATCTTCAGAGAGTAGAGCTGCTTCTCTCCCCTCTGTCCCACGATGCAGGGAGTCTGTTGCCAGCAGAGCTCCCTGAAAATAAAAAACCTAACAAAATACTTTCTTACAGCAAGCTCAGGAGAGCTCACTGAACAGCACCCAGCTCGTCCGGGCACAGATTCAAACTGAGGTCTGGAGGAGGGACATAGAGGGAGGAGCCAGTGCACACCAGGAACTAAATTCTTTCTTAAAGTGCCCATGTCTCCTGCGGAGCCCGTCTATTCCCCATGGTCCTTACGGAGTCCCCAGCATCCACTAGGACGTTAGAGAAATTTGGTGTGACCACCCTTTGCCTTCAAATATGTTGGATAAGTATGTTGGAGATCATATTTTTCCATAATTTGTAATATTTGCACACCATAATGATATTTCTTAGGGACAGGACCCAAGTCTGAACACAGGATGTATTTCTGTTTAATCTACACCTTAATCACAGAGCCAGAAGGTAATTTTATACAATATTATTATTGATTTTGCATATGAAACATACACAAAATAATGTATATTTCATATACACATTAAACACAGCCTGAAGATAATTTTATACAATATTTTTGATAATTGTGTGCATTAAACCATCAGAAAGTAAAGGTGTTACTACAGTATCTCAGTCACACTCCAAAGCTTCAGTTTTTCAGAATATTCTTTATTTCTGAACCTTGGCTATAAGATGACATTGCTTTTCATACTGGCCACCAACAGCTCTGCTGTGAATACTTTTGATGTAGGCCATTTTGGTAAGAGTGAAATTCATAACTTGCTGAGTTTAAATAACAGGTATTGCAGAACTGTGCCCTTTGCTTGCATTAAGAGGTTAATGCATGAAGGCTATTTCTTTCTGATGCCCCGTAAATGAAACAATATATGAATTCTATAGGTATAGAAGACAAGTTCTTTCTAAATGATTCTGAAGTTTCAGAAGTCTTCATTCCTGTCACAACCACAAAACCATACAAAGTCCTCTAAACGTACAGACATAAGGATTAATTGAAGTGACACATACAAATAGTAGACTTTTTATTTCGAGATAAAATTTCAAGTGTAAACCACATGATATATACCGTACCTACTACAAAAGTGTTGGAGGGCATCTACAGGAAGTTGACATTTTGTTTATTTTAGCAAAGTAAACAATATACTGCATCAGAGGACTAATATTTAAGGCAAAGGAATTACCTTCATTTTCAGTAGTCGGACACTCCACCTTCAGCACCAAATCAAATGTTCTTTCAGGCTTTTCCCTGCAATAGAAGCAGATCAACAATCTTGCAGTACATTATATGAAATCAATAAATATATAAAATGCAAATTACCATTTCAATGTAATTTACATTTGTTCATTAATAGCACTTAGAGTTGACCAGTGTAGCTAAAACAGGGCAGAAATTTGACAAACTGACTTGTAGGAAAGACTGCATCCTAAGACAGTACTACGTTGAAAGCCACAGAGCTCCTCAGCACAACCCAACCTACTGCTAATGTTTGAGTTTGGAGAATAAAAAAAAAAAAAAATCAGTGTTTGACTAGAAAACACGGTAACGTACCATTTCATATTCAGATACAGCCGCAGATGCACACAGAATATAGGCATGCTGCATATCATTTTAATCAGCAGAATCTGCTTATGAGTCTTGTTGCATAGTGATGCAAATAAGACTTACTTTGGCAAAAAAAGAGGTGAGATAAATTTGTAAGATTTTGACTATATAGTCAAAATCATAAGAAAATGTAGTGCACATCTCAAGGTGTTAGGCAGCTTGCGATACCGATTTGATCCCGATGCGCACTCCCGTGGGGTCAGTATTGCAAGGCTAGATAGACTGTGCAGGCAAGTCAATCTTGACTATCTAGTGTACTATCGAGTGCAAAGCATACACACTGGCAGATGATTGTTCATATCGTGCAGTGTGGAGGCACTAGCGATGAACGATGCACAGCCTCGCGCTCGTTCCTCGCTGGTGCCCCGTCACTTGTGCATGCAGGCCAATACGGACGAGATCGTCTATATTTGCCTGCACTGCTATGGAGCCGGGTGACGGGGAAAGTGAAGAAACTTTACTCCCCCCGTCACTGCACCCCCGCCGCCGGGTCGCCCGTCGGCCGTCTGGCAGCTCAGCGGCATATCTATCAGTGTGTAGAGCTCATAAGTCAAGATCGACAGTATAGTCAAAATCTGTACTATCACCAAACAAGGGGTATTGACTTATGATCCTGATCGCATTCTTAAGAGAATTCAAGGAATTTTATGAATCATTATATAATGCTGATGCTCACTCCTCATCCTCTACGAGATTCTCTGGCGTGATTGAGTCCTTTTTGGACAAATGCAATTTACCGAAATTGAGCCGGTCGGTGGTATCTCAGTTGTGCTTGGAGAGAACTATTGAAGAATGAGAGAATGCCCTTAAGATTCAGAAATCGGGCAAGGCCCCTGGGTCAGATGGTATGTCCATTATGTATTTTAAGAAATCCAAGGGTATCCTACTGCCTCACCTTTGCAGACTTTTTAATGGATTTCTTAGGAGCGAGCCTTTGTCTCCCCGCACGCTAGAGGCTCGAATTGTCCTGATCCATAAACCTGGGAAATACCCAAACTTGTGTTCCAACTATAGTCCGATTTCCTTACTAAACAATGATATTAAACTTTTCGACAAAATTTTAGCCCTGAGGTTAAATTTGGTTCTCCCACAATTGATACATGCTGATCAGGTGGGCTTCATCCCAGGCTGACAAGCTAGAGACAATGGCCCTCATTCCGAGTTGATCGCTCGCTAGCTGCTTTTAGCAGCAGTGCAAACGCTAAGCCGCCGCCCTCTGGGAGTGTATCTTAGCTTAGCAGAAGTGCGAACGAAAGAGTAGCAGAATTGCTAATAAAAAATGTCATGCCGTTTCTGAGTAGCTCCAGACCTACTCCTATCTTGCGATCACTGCAGTCAGTTTAGTTCCTGGTTTGACATCACAAACACGCCCTGATCTCGGCCAGCCACTCCCCCGTTTCTCCAGCCACTCCTGCGTTTTTTAGCACACTCCCAGAAAACGCTGAGTAGCCGCCCAGAAACCCCCACTTCCTGTCAAACAACGAACACTCGAGCGACTGAAAAGCGTCGCTCGAGCTTCTGTAAAACTACAAAGTTTTGTGTGAAAGTACTTAGCGCATGCGCGCTGCGTACCATGCGCAAAATTGCAGATTTTTCACCTGATCGCTGCGCTGCAAAAAAAGTCAGTGAGCGATCAACTCGGAATGAGAACCAATACCCGAAGAACTACAGTATCAATCTAGTTCATTCGATTAATAAATCTAAATTGCCTTCTATCCTTCTCTCGCTTGATGCAGAGAAGGCTTTTGATAAAATTTTATGGCCTTTTAGGTTTGCTACTCTGCATAGGTTCGACCTGGGAGGAAGCCTACTCCAGGGCATCCAGGCTCTCTACTCTAACCCTTCGGCAAGAGTTTGGGTAAATGGTAAAGACTCTCATCTATTCCAGATTAACAATGGCACCTGACAGGGGTGCCCCCTGTCACCATTAATCTTTGCTATGACAATCGAGCCTCTGGCGTGTATGGTAAGGGCTAACTCTGATATAAAAAGGTATAATAGTTGGAGACGTGGAATTTAAATTATCATTGTTTGCGGATGATGTTTTGCTAACTCTCTCCTCTCCTCATACATCTATTCCGAACTTGTTTCAAACTCTATCATCATATTCTTTTTATTCAGGTTACCGTATTAACTATGCTAAATCGGAAGTCCTCCCCCTACATCTTAGTAAGGATACCAGATCTTTCCTAGCCGCTAACTTTAATTTCTCCTGGCGCTCTAAGAAAATTAAATACTTGGGCGTCTTTATTACGAATTCCTATGGGTCCCTGCACTCCGAGAATTGTATCAAGTCCGACTTACGAGCATGGGACAAGCAAATAATAGCATGGTTTGGACATATAGTCTCAGTAAAAATTAACATCTTGCCCAAGCTTTTATATCTGATTCAAACAATTCCGGTACGCATCCCCGTGGAGGCTTTGTGCCGAATGCAGAAACTTTTATTGAAATTTATATGGTCCAATAAACCCCCTAGGATTAAGACCTCCACTTTAATAAGGGACCCAGTCCCTGGGGGCATAGGTCTACCGGATATCCGAAAATATTATCATGTAACTCACTTAAGCCAGGCACTCACCTGGTTTCCTCAAACCCCTCACTTACCCTGGATACATCTAACTTCTGTTGGCCAAGACCTCCACTTTGGATCCCTTCTAACACCACTTAAACCTAATCAGGAGGTACGAACTTGCGCTCCTACTACAAAGTTCACCTGTTCCCTGTGGTTTTCCTGCATGTGGCACTATAGGCTTTCCACATTCCCGTCCCCCATCACTTCTATCTGGGATAACCCGGATTTTCCTCCTGGCTCCTCCTTACGCTCACACTCATGGTTTCACCTGAATCCACGGCCTAGACTATTCTAAGACTTTATTGAGGGCAATTCCTGGCATTCTTTAGATGTTTTAAGTGACAAGTATGGAATCCCCCATCCTGTGCTTTACGAGTATTTACAACTCCGCTCTTTTCTGAACTCCCTACCAAAATCTAAAGTCATTCGCCAACTTACCCCCTTTGAACGACTCTGTATTTACTCCCCTATGCGACAAGGTATTATCTCCATACTTTATGGTCTATTACGCTCTATAAAATCAGCTGACGTCCTCCCCCATGAGAGTAAATAGGAACAAGACTTGGGCCCTCCACCTGAGGAAGACTCATGGGAAATCATAAGACAAAATGTCACTCAGTCCTCTATTTCTTCTCTAATTAAAGAAAATTCTTATGAAGTAAGTATGTACCAGGTGGTATCTAGTACCAGCAACACTGAATACGATTTTCCCTGGGTCTTCCCCATTATGTTGGAGAGAGGGTGGTCAAATTGGAGATATTAAACACATTTGGTGGTCCTGCCCCAAAATCCGCCCTTTCTGGGATCAAATAGAAAACCTTATTGGGTCCATCCTTTCTTCCCAGGTGGCCTTGGGCTCCTTGACTGCTTTGCTGGGCCTTCCTTTGTCTGATTTAAGTAGCATTGCTAATAAGCTTGTACTCCAAATCCTCCACGCTGCCAGATGTGTGATAGCTAAATATTGGAAAAAGTAAATTTCTCCCCCTATAAGCATGGTACGGTCTAAAATATGGTATATCTCTACGTTGGAGAAAATTACTGCTTCCTTAACGTGATAGGTCAGATAAATATGTAAGGATTTGGGAACCATGGTTCTTTAACACTAAAACCTCTATCTCACGGGTATGATATATTGCTTTGGAATTGTACTACTTATGCTTATAAATGGTTGTACGGCTCTTTATTCTGTTAATATACGATGAATGTTTATTTTACCCTCAATATAAGAGTTTGTTTCTGAAAATTTTCATGGTGGTTTCCATCCCCCCTCTTCTTTCTCTTCCTTATCTTCTCCTTCCTTTTCTCTTTCCTATTCTCTCTCTTATACATTTGAACATTAGAGAAAAAACGTATTCAATTGCCTGCCCCCCTTTCTTTCCACTCTGCTTGAAGCTCAGCAATCAATCTTCCATACTCTACACTCTACTGAGGCTGCTCTCAATAAAATTAGCTACGACAAAGGGTTACTTCTCCCTACCCCCTGACCTCTCCGCCACTTCTGCCAGTCAACCACCCACTTCTTCCAACACTCTTCACTTAATACCTTTGTAAACACTCCATCAGTGTAACTACTACAGGCATATGCTATCCTTCACTCCTTCTATATGTTGCTTCTTTACTTTTTGGCCCTATGTTTTTCCTTTATATCTCTTCTCACTATGAATTTACACAGTGCTTTGCCCACTATGACCTCTATGTTCAGGATACACAGCCATGACCTCTCTACTTTGGAATGTCTAACTGCCTCTCTGCATTCCCCACATGGATGATCCAATGCTTAATGTTAGAAACTGAACTTATTTTCTCTCTTCACAGGGTTACAATCACACTGTCTCCCTCATACAATATGCCTATCTTCACTGTTCCTCAAGCCTTCTGTATTTGTATCACCCTCAACTCTACTCTCAGTTAAACTCCACACACAATGTGGCAGATGTATTAAGCCTGGAGAAGGGATAAAGAAGTGATAAGTGCAAGGTGATAACGCACCAGCCTGTCTGCTTCTGTCATTTTTCAAGTCCGTAATGATTGGCTGGTGCGTTATCACCTTCCACTTATTACTGGTTTATCACTTCTTGGGGCAGATTTATTAACCTGGAGAAGGCATAAGGAAGTGATAAACCAGTGACATGTGCAAGGTGATAAACGCACCAGCCAATTAGATCCTAACTGTTAATTTACATATTGGAGCTGATTGGCTGGTGCCTTTATCACCTTGCACATATCACTGGTTTATCACTTCCTTATGCCTTCTCCAGGTTAATACATCTGCCCCTGTGGATGTTATGGAATACTTATCCACTATCATTATTTCTTGTATAGCTCACTGTAACCTTTTCCTACCAAGATCTTCCCTCACTCGTCTTTGCCAATATAATGCATCCATAATGAAGCAAGGGAGGCTGATCTTCCTCACATTCAATTTGAGCTCCTGATACTCAGCCTCAAAGACCTCAGACACTCTGCCCCTTCATACATATCTAACAGTACAAGAGACCTCTTACTCCAAGACTTCCCCTGTGCTTCTGCCCCTCCCCTCCCCTCCACACACACACACACACTTTTGGAACTTCCAACTACACCCAACCCAGTGGCGTAACTACTGCCCCAGCAGTCCTCGCGGTGGCTTGGGGGCGAGGGGCTGCGGGGGCGCCACTGACTTTGCACAGATTGACATGCGGATGAGCGTCCGCATGTCAATCTGCGGTCTCCCTCCCTGCTGTAAGGACTTGGAGGGACACGGAGCGCATAGCGCGTCTCTCCTGTGTCCCTCCTGGCTCTCCCCCGGCCGGTCTAATAAAGGAAGTGCCGTTCGTGAGCTCTGATTGGCTCACGAACCGGCACTTCCTTTATTAGACCGGCCGGGGGAGAGCCAGGAGGGACACAGGAGAGACGCGCTATGCGCTCCGTGTCCCTCCAACACAAAGGTGCGGGCGGGCGGGGGGGGGGGGAAGCAGGCACTGGGCGCAGGCACTGGGCGCATATACCTGGCACTGTGGGGGAAGATCTGGCACTGGGGGCATATACCTGGCACTGGGGCCATATACCTGGCACTGTGGGGGTAGATCTGGCACTGGGGGCATATACCTGGCACTGGGGGCATATACCTGGCACTGTGGGGGAAGATCTGGCACTGGGGGCATATACCTGGCACTGGGGGCATATACCTGGCACTGTGGGGGTAGATCTGGCACTGGGGGCATATACCTGGCACTGTGGGGGAAGATCTGGCACTGGGGGCATATACCTGGCACTGGGGGCATATACCTGGCACTGTGGGGGTAGATCTGGCACTGGGGGCATATACCTGGCACTGTGGGGGTAGATCTGGCACTGGGGGCATATACCTGGCACTGGGGGCATATACCTGGCACTGTGGGGGTAGATCTGGCACTGGGGGCATATACCTGGCACTGGGGGCATATACCTGGCACTGTGGGGGAAGATCTGGCACTGGGGGCATATACCTGGCACTGGGGGCATATACCTGGCACTGTGGGGGAAGATCTGGCACTGGGGGCATATACCTGGCACAGGGGGCATATACCTGGCACTGTGGGGGTAGATCTGGCACTGGGGGCATATACCTGGCACTGGGGGCATATACCTGGCACTGGGGGCATATACCTGGCACTGTGGGGGAAGATCTGGCACTGGGGGCATATACCTGGCACTGGGGGCATATACCTGGCACTGTGGGGGAAGATCTGGCACTGGGGGCATATACCTGGCACTGTGGGGGAATATCTGGCACTGGGGGCATATACTTGGCACTGTGGGGGAATATCTGGCACTGGGGGCATATACCTGGCACTGTGGGGGAATATTTGGCACTGGGGGGGAGCAGGCACTGAGGGGGCATATGTGGCACTGTGGGGGAAGATCTGGCACTGGGGGCATATACCTGGCACTGGGGGCATATACCTGGCACTGTGGGGGAAGATCTGGCACTGGGGGCATATACCTGGCACTGGGGGCATATACCTGGCACTGTGGGGGAAGATATGGCACTGTGGGCATATACCTGGCACTGGGGGCATATACCTGGCACTGTGGGGGAAGATCTGGCACTGGGGGCATATACCTGGCACTGTGGGGGAATATCTGGCACAGGGGGCATATACCTGGCACTGTGGGGGAGCAGGCACTGAGGGGGCATATGTGGCACTGTGGAGGAATATTTGACACTGGGGGTAGCAGGCACTGAGGGGGCATATGTGGCACTGGGGGAGGGGTATATTTGGCACTGGGGGCATGTACCTGGCACTGGGGGCATATACCTGGCACTGTGGGGGAATATCTGGCACTGGGGGCATATGTGGCACTGGGAGCACGGCACTAGCAACAAGCACTACCCCCTAGCAACGAGCATGACACCCAGTGCATGAAACCCCTGGCAACAAGCATGACACCCAGTGCATGAAACCCCTGGCAACGAGCATGACACCCTGAGCATGAAAACCCCTGGCACCATGCATGGAACCAACAGCATGAAACCCCTGGCAACGAGCAGGTAATTTAAAAGTAATTAGAAGCCTTACTGTAGAACTTAATGTGTAATGGGCATTACGGTGTGTGGCATAATGTATCACGGACATTGCGGTGTGTGTCATAATGTGTCGGGTATTACGGTGTGTTGTATACTATATCACGGGCATTGTGGTATGTGGTATAATGTCTCAGGATCATTGTGGTGTGTGTCATACTGTGTCACAGACATTGTATGTGCTATAATGTATCAGGGGCATTGCAGTGTGTAGCATAATGTATAACAGGCATTGCGATTCCTGTCATAATGTGTCACAGGCATTACGGTGTGTGGCATAATGTGTCGGGGGCATTACAGTGTGTGCATATTGTGTCATGTGCATTGTTGTGTGTGGCATAATGTCTAAGGGCCATTGCATTATGTGGAATAATGTATAGTGGGCATTACTATAAGGAGGAAAAATGACAAATAATGTAAGGGGCATGAATCAGGATTATTTTTCTTTCCTGTGGTGGCTAACGTCTGGGCGTGCAGGTTGCAAAACTGGGGTATGAGGTAGTCTTTTCCTGCAATACCACGCCCCTTTACGCGAAGCCACGCCCATTTTAACGAAGCCACACACCCTTTTTGGCGGTGCGCACCTACGGCGCGCACATATTTGTCCCTTTGCTAATGCCAATTATGGGGGGGGGGGGGACCGAAGGATTTTTTGGCTTGGGGGAGGAAAATTTCTAGTTACGCCACTGACCCAACCATACTCTTTCCCAACTTTCAATATTTTATTTTCCAAATCCCACCTCCTCACTATAGCCTACTTTACCTCAACCTGACATTACTCCCGTTGCATGTTCTGTCAGCTTCGTGCCACTAACTCCCATTGTCTCAACATTGCTCTTTCCTTCTTGTCTAACTTTTCTTGAGCATGGTCAACTCTGCAACTCCTTCTTCAAACTCATTTGTACTTGATGGTGTAACTACTGTATATCTAACTTAACTGGCACAGTACATCAGCATATATGTGCACGACCTGTCCTCTTACAGCACATCGTCATTGCTGGTCCTAAAGTTACAATTTGTGTAAACATCATACTAGTGCACAATGTCATCACGTTTAAGGCTCTGTTGCTTGAAATTTTTTTGTAATTGGCACATGATTGTGACATTGCACCTCATATAGAGCCTATAATTACATTCCTCTATGCAACGTAATCTATGACTGAGCAAGGCATTAGTACTAATTATTAACTGTGAGGACTCCTTTGTGATTACACTTGTTGTTTTAACTCTACCCTGCTTTACCAAATGTTTCCTTCAAGCCTAGACCTCGGCTACTGACCTCAATGATTCTGCCATCTGCAGTCCTGAGATCTGCTTGTGACCTTGAACTACTCTCTCCAGTCCTGAGCTCCACTTCTGACCTTAATCAAACTTAATCTACTATCTCCAGTCCCTGACTTCACCTTGTATCCTTGATAAGTCTATGTTCCCCAGTCCTTTGCCTTGGATTGTGTGTTTGACTATTTTTTTAATTCATCTACTTCCAGTAGAATCAAACAGTACATGAATTGCAGAACTATTTTAAATGTCATCTACGCCTGACATATCTTATTCATGTATTTAAGTATCAGAATTATACTGTACAGCAGGGGTATTCAACATGCAGTCCTCCAGCTGCTATAAAACTACACCTCCCACTATGCTCTGCCATAGTTTCAGCATACCCTAATAGAAAAACTGTGGCAAGGTATGCTGGGATATGAAATTCCACAGCAGCTGGAGGGCCGCATGATGAAAACCCCTGCTGTACTGCATTTACCAAAACACACTAATACAGGTCAAAACAAAAAAGGAAGCCATCAAAAAAACAAAAAAATGCTGTAACATTTTCTTGGTTCACCTCATAAACAGAGTACAGTATGACCCACTTTAAAAACATCAACATGGCAGCCTCCACTTTAGTTTGTAAATATGATATAAGGCATGGCTGACTAGAAAACTAATAGATTTTCAAAATAATAATTTGCATATTGAGAGCATTTAAAAGATTATGGGGGGTATTCAATTAGTGTAATTTTTCTGAGCAGTCGAAAAAACTGCACATTTCGCCCGTTTTTAGGTAGAATTTACATTCGACCTATTCAATGTCCGTGCCGTTTTTTCAATTAGTCGAAAAATCTAGCACTGGTGAAAACCACATGTATCGGCGAATTCGCCGCTGATACAAGTGTACTGGAGAATTTGCAGGCATTTTCACCTGTTTTTGGCGCAATTTTCGCCCATGCAGACTCGAGAAAAAAATAAATGAATACCCTGTGTCAAATTTGAAAAGTCAAAACCACAGCACTTAACTGAATACCCCCTTTGGGGGAATTCAATTAGCTACATTAACCCATAACATAGACGGGTGCAAATTTTCAGATATAAAATTAGATGTACGGGTGAGCCAGAATTAACTCTCATTAGGAATTAAGCAAATATTGTTCAAAGCCAATGAGCGGGTAAAAAAAGGATTTCAATTACCTGCCGGTAAATCCTTTTCTCGTAGTCCGTAGAGGATACTAGGGTCCATTTAAAACCATGGGGTATAGACGGGTCCACTAGGAGCCATTGACTTTTTAAGAATTTGATAGTGTGGGCTGGCTCCTCTCTCTATGCCCCTCCTACCAGACTCAGTCTAGGAAACTGTGCCCGAGGTGATGGACATACTTTGAGAGAAGGATACATAAGGATAGTGGTGAGATTCCGAACCAGCACACACAACAAGAGGAAAGCCAAGCTAAACAAATTTGAAACGGGAAAAGCAACGGCTGAACCAACATTACTTAACCAAGTAACGGTGCCGGAAGAACGAAGAACTGGGCGGGCGACCAGTATCTTCTACGGACTACGAGAAAAGGATTTACCGGTAGGTGATTCAAATCCTATTTTCTCTTACGTCCTAGAGGATACTGGGATACATTTAGTACCATGGGGATGTACCAAAGCTCCCAAACCGGGTGGGAGAGTGCTGAGGTTCCTGCAGAGCTGACTGACCAAACTGAAGGTCCTCAGAGGCCAAAGTATTGAACTTGTAGAACTCAGCAAATATGTTCGAACCTGACCAAGTAGCTGCTCAGCAGAGCTGTAAAGCCGAGACACCCCGGGCAGCCGACCAGGAAGAACCCACCGACCTAGTAGAGTGGGCCTGTACAGATATTGGACATGGCAAACTTGCCGTGAAATAAGCATGCTGGATAGTAAGCCTGATCCAGCATGCAATGGACTGCTTTGACGCAGGACACCCAATTTTATTGGGATCATAAAGAACAAACAGCGAGTCCGATTATCTGTGACGAGCTGTTGGCTTGACATACACCTTCAAAGCCCTCACAACATCCAAAGACTTTGAAGTAGCAGAGGTGTCGGTGACAACCAGAACCACAATAGGTTGGTTGATGTGAAACGCAGACACCACTTTAGTAAGAAATTGCTGACGAGTTCTGAATTCAGCTCTGTCCTCAAGGAAAAACGGACAAGGCCGAAATCTGGACTTTTATGGAGCCCAGACACAGGCCCACATCCACACCTGACTGCAGAAAAAACAGGAAACGTCCCAGATGAAATTCTACCGCAGAATAATTTCTGCTCTCACACCAAGAGACATACATCTTCCAAGTACGATGGTAATGCTTAGACGTTACCCCCTTCCTAGCTTGGATTATAGTCGGGATAACATTGTAGGGATCCCTCTCCTGGCTAGAATCACCGTTCAACTTCCATGCCGTCAAACGGCACGCGGTAAGTCATGATAGACAAACAGGCCCTGTTGCAGAAGATCTTCGCGAAGAGGTAGAGACCACGGATCTTCGAGGAGCATCTCCAGAAGGTCCGTGTACCAGGCCCTTCTTAGCCAGTCCGGAGCAATGAGTATTGCTTGAACCTTTTCCCTTTTTATTCGTTTTAGAATTCTCGGGATCAGAGGAAGAGGAGGAAACACGTACACCATCTGATAGACCCATGGAGTTATCAGGGTGTCTATCGCCACCACCTGTGGGTATCTCAACCTGGAACAATACCACCTGGGCTTCTTGTTGAGATGAGAGGCCATCATGTCGAACTGTGGATATCCCCACCGACTCGTCAAGCACCTCAACACTTCCAGGTGAAGGCCCCACTCCCCCGGGTGCAGGTCGTGTCTACGGAGGAAGTCTGCTTCCCAGTTGTCTACTCCCGGAATGAAGAACGCCGACAACGCCACAGCATTTCTTTCTGCCCAGAGAATTCTTGACACCTCTGACATTGCTGCTCTGCTTTTCGTTCCACCCGGTCAGTTTATGTACGTTACTGCTGTCACATTGTCCAACTGGATCTGAATTGCCCGATCTTGAAGAAGATGTGAGGCCTGCAGAAGGGCGTTGTATATGGCCCTGAGTTCCAGAATGTTGATTGGAAGGATGACTTCCTGACTTGACCACCTTCCCTGAAACTGCACCCCGAGTGACTGATCCCCAACCTCTGAGGCTCGAGTCTGTGGTTAACAGAATCCAGTTCTGAATTCCGAACCTCCGTCCTGCAACGACGTGAGAAGACTGTAGCCACCACAGAAGGGAGATCCTGGCCTTTGGCGACGGATCCTCCGGTGCATGTGAAGATGCAATCTGGACCATTTGTCCAACAGATCGAGCTGGAAGGGTCTTGCGTGAAACCTTCCATATTGAAGTGCCTCGTAAGGGGCCACCATTTTCCCCAGAAAGCGACTGCACAGATGCACCAACACCCAGGTTGGCTTCAGGACATCCCGAACCATGGACTGGATTACCAATGCCTTTTCCAATGGAAGGAACACCTTTTGCGACTCCTTGTCCAGTATCATTCCCAGCAATGAGAGCCTCCATGTTGGTTCTAGGTGGGATTTCGGAAGGTTCAGAATCCACCCGTGATCCTGGAGTAGTTTGGTTGAGAGAGCAACGCTGTCCAGCAACCCTTCCCTGGACGGCGCCTTTATCAGAAGATCGTCCAGGTACGGAATTATCTTCACTCCCTGCTTGCGAAGTAGAAACATCATCTCTGCCATCACCTTGGTGAACACCCTCGGTGCCGAGGCAGGGCCTGGAACTGGTAGTGACAGTCCTGCAGTGCAAACCGGAGATCAGCCTGATGAGGTGGCCAAATCGGATTATGAAGGTACGCATCATTGATATACAGAGACACTAGGAATTCCCCCTCCTCCTGACCTGAGATCATCACTCTCAGAGACTCGATCTTCAATTTGAACACTCGTAAGTACGGGTTCAAAGACTTGAGGTTCAGAATTGATCTTACCGAACCGTCCGGCTTTGGTACTACGAACAAGTTGGAATAGTACCCCTTGGTTAGTAGGTGAGGTGGAATTGGAACAATGACCTGAGTCTGTACCAGTTTTCGGATGGCATGATATAACGTTATACTTGCCTCTTGTGAAACTGGCAAGCCTGAAGAATCTGTGAGGTGGGAGCTTTTGGAACTCCAGTCTGTAGCCCTGAGAAATAAGATGTATGACCCAGGGATCCTGGCACGAACTTGACCAGATCTGACTGAAGAATTGTAGTCAGGCTCCCACCTGACAGCCTCCCAGGCATTGCGGTCCACCATCATGCTGAAGTCTTTGAGGAAGCAGAGCCTGTGCTCTGTTCCTGAGCACCTGCTGTTGCTGGCTTGCGTGGTTTACCTCTTGGGCCGCTGGAGGACATAGAAGCACCCCTGGATTTGCCCTTGAACTTTGCCGTCCGAAAGGACTGTAACTTAGAAGCTGAATAAGTCTTCTTGGTAGGGGGGGCTGCGGAAGGAAGATACGTAGCCTTACCCGCAGTAGCTGTAGAGATCTATTTATCTAATTCACCTCCAAACAAGGCCTCTCCTGTGAATCGTAGGCCTTCCAACGCCTTTGCTGGAGTCCGCATCAGCAGTCCACTGCCGTAACCACAAGCCCCTGCGTGCCGACACTGCCACTGGTGCGTGCGTTAAGCACACCTATTTCCTTTATGGCTTCCACCATAAAGTTTGCAGAGTCCTGTATATGCTGCAGGAGTAAGACAACATCTCCCCTAGATAAGGAATCTAACCCCTCAATTAGGTTACTTGACCATTTAGCAATGGCTTTAGTGGTTCACGCACATGCAATAGTGGGTCTTTGGGCCACCCCAGCAGCTGTGTACAATGATTTGAGTGTAGTCTCAATTTTGCGATCAGCCGTGTCTTTCAGGGAGGCTGCACCAGGGACAGCCAATACAATTTTACGTGACAGCCTAGAGACTGATGCGTCCACTATCAGTGGATTTTCCAATTTTTTCCTATCCTCCAGAGGAAAAGGAAAAGATGACAGCAACCATTTAGAGATCTGAAACTTCTTATCAGGATTAACCCATGGTTCCTCAAACAGGGTATTCAATTCTTTTGACACAGGAAAATTAACTGAGGACTTCTTTTTTACAATAAAATAAGATTCCTCACACTCCTCCGGCACCTTATCAGGAATATGCAGAACATCTCTGATAGCCTCTAGAAGAACCTCTATTCCCTGTGACAGAGCTGCATCCCCCCCTCTGAGTCCACCTCCCCCATGTCTGACCTGTCAGCGTCAGAGTCAGACTGAAAGATATGGGCCAGAGATCGCTTTTGCGGACAAATGGGAGGGGATTGAGATGCTGTCTTGGGGACTGAGTCTCTGTTCATAAAATCATCCACAGTCTGTCTTAAGTATTGCGTCTTTCCCATTGCGGGACAATTTTGTAGAAAGAGTGCAGATCATTCCGTTAAGAGAATTAACCCACTCCGGTTCAGCCCCGCTATTCTGTAAACCCTGAGTACCCAGTAGTGAGTCCCCTGGTGAAGAGGAATACTCCGCTGTACAAGAGACACACTCTTTGCCTGACATAATGTAAATGTGACCGTCACACACACAGAAAAAGGTTAAGCACAAGTAACCCACAAAGAGCCCGTCAGGGGGACACAGATGTTTGGAGCCAGCCCGCACCGCGCCCTTATCGCTAATGCCAAACTTAGCCGGGTCGCAGGGGACTTAGAACACTAATAGTCCCCCCCCCCGCTATGACCCCCCTGGTGCCGCTGAGGTAATTTGGAGTCATACTGGAGGAGCTGCACGTCCCTGTCAGTCAGCGTCTGTGTTCACTGAAGAGGAAAAATGGCGCTGGTGAGCTGCCGGATCCTCTCATAGTGAAGCCCCGTCCCTTCAATGGCGCGCGGTCTTCACGCTTTTTTTTTTATAATGGCTGAGGTAATTTTTGGAGCAGAACCGTTTTAAGGCTGTGTTTGCCAGTTTGGGTACTGTGTACAGTGTACTGAGACGCAGTTGTGTACTGTGTCTGGAGACGCATTCCGCCCGTTTAGAAGCTGTGCATCTCCATACCCTCGTGCCACCATAATGGCCGGCGCCCCGCTAACCGGTAGGCCGGCTCAGTACACACCACTCTTCATTCTTCTGGCTCTGTTAGGGGTGGCAGCGTTCTGCGGGAATGTACGCTCACCGTGGTGGGGCTTGCGAATAGTTCCCTCAGGAGCTCAGTGTCCTGTCAGCGGGGAACAAGACCATTAACCCTTCAAGAGGTTGGGCCTTCCCCCTCCCTAAGTCCCATGAAGCAGGCAGAGGGTACCAACCAGCCCTGCCTGAAAATAACAGAGAAAATAAATGCAGAAATCTCTTCAGGAGCTTCCTTCAGTGTAACCGGCTCTTCCGGGCACATTTTCCAAACTGAGGGGCATAGAGGGAGGAGCCAGCCCACACTATCAAATTCTTAAAGTGCCCATGGCTCCTAGTGGACCCGTCTATACCCCATGGTACTAAAATGGATCCCAGTATCCTCTAGGACGTAAGAGAAACTTAGCTTAACGTTACGGTGAAAGCAACTAGCATGCATTTAGAGAATTGTGTGAATCACTGAATGACTGTAGAATTCACAGTATGAGGAAAACAGATGACACCATGCATTCCCAAGAACATATGAAACCTCCAGTTTCTTTACAGAACAACTGTAGTAGACTGTTGCTTAAAATAAATTACAATGTTCCCTGCTTAATTATACAACTCACATGGTAATTATTATTCCTGGGTTTTTTTCTATACAACTGAGGAATTCTCATTGTGCATAGCTTTGAAATTTTAGTCTGCATATGTTCTACTAGAATACTAATAAAACACAAAGTACAACACAAGTGCTCACTTAGCCCTGTGCCTTCCCGGCTGCCCATGTCCCCTTTTCTGGTGCCAGCAGCTAACCTGTGCCCGCACCTCGGCGCCCTGCCCTGCCCACATCCTAGTGGGAACACACACACATACATTTACACATATATCTGTTAATGAAGACAAACAAGTGCCTTCTAGTGCAGTGAAACAAAAGGTATCTGGGGAATGTCGTATAGGTAGCAATAGGTAACACACGTACCGTATGATGATGGCAAAACGTTTTTCATTTTTTACCTTAAACACTTTTAGAACATCCCACGTCCAAATGCTTGCCAAGCTGTAGGATTTTGGTGCTCACGATTAGACCATGAGGAGAAATAAATATGTGGAAATTTTAAAAATAATAAAAACGTTTTAATAATAAAAAAATATCCAAACATACACTGAAGTAAACAACATGAAGGGGAATCAATCAGTAGTCCATAAACAGCGCAAAGGAGTCCCTCAACACGTTCTTTAGGACTTCATCAGGAGGAGGATGTTTTGTGGACGAATACTTATGTACACGTGATTTTTTCGTTTATTTTTAATAAATTTGCAAAAATCTCAAAAAAAAACTTTTTTACGGTGTCATTATGTGTTATTGTGTGTAGAATTTTGAGGGAAAAAATGAATTTATTCCATTTTGGAATAAGACTAACTTAACAAAATGTGGAAAAAGTGAAGCGCTGTGAATACTTTCCGGATGCGCGGAAATGGTAATGGAGATTGCCAATAGAAAACCGCAGGTGTGACATGGCAATAGGGATATGCAGGTAAGCATCCTGTATATCCAGGGATACCATATAGTCCCCTGGTTCCAAAGCCAAGACAATACAGCGAAGGGTTTCCATATGAAACTTGGAGACCCTCACAAACTTGTTCAAAGATTTGAGGTTGAGAATGGGCCGGGAGGAACCATTCGGTTTGGGGACTAGGAACAGCGTTGAATAGTACCCCCTGCCCTCTGAGCCAGAGGCACCGGCACTACCACTTCGGTGTCCAGGAGGGATTGTACCACTAAAAGGAGAGTTGTTGCCGTCACCTGATCAGAAGGGATGTCCATCAGGCAACAGCGAGGAGGGGGAGGTGTCTTGAAGGATATAGCATATCCGTGACGACTTTCCGTACCCAAACGTCTGAAGTGGTCTTCAACCATACCTGGGTGAACTGTAGAAGTCGGCCTCCCACCCTGGGATCCCCCAAGGGGAGGCCAGCCCAGTCATGCCGCAGGCTTGTCAGATTTGGAAGAGAGCTGAAGGGCAGCCCAGGCACGTTTAGGCTTGGGCTTGTTGGTTTTGGAAGTGCGAGACTGTTTCGGGTACGCCTGACCCTTTGCTTTACCCTTTTTACGGTGTCATTATGTGTTATTGTGTGTAGAATTTTGAGGGGAAAATTAATTTATTCCATTTTGGAATAAGACTGTAACTTAACAAAATATGGAAAAAGTGAAGCGCTGTGAATACTTTCCGGATGCGGATGCGTGCGTGCGTGTGTGTGTATACACATACATACATATATATTGTTCTCACTAAAATGCGGGCATACTGTCTACACCCGAAGAGGGGTTGTGATTGGTCGGGGAGGGTGTGTGGGCCCAACTGTATCACTTTTGGGGGCTAGTACAGTACTAACGGACATGCTGGGCTGCCCCTAAGGTCTCCCTCACTTTGGAAAGACGCCATGCGCATGACATCTATTCATCGTTACACCACAACTTTTCTTTCCTGCAGGACACTGTGGCCCCCTATTTCAGCGGGGTTGCGCCGGAGGGTCAGGGTGTACATCCCTGTTGAAACAGTCTAGCATGAACATACCATATAAGGAGAGTTATGGTAAGAACTTACCCTTGTTAAATCTCTTTCTGCGAGGTACACTGGATTCCACAGGGAAAAACATTGGGGTGTAGAGTAGGATCTTGATCCGAGGCACCAACAAGCTAAAGGCTTTGACTGTTCCGAAGATGCTCAGCGCTGCCTCCTCTATAAGCCCACCTCCGTGCACAGGAGCTCAGTTTTGTTAACCAGTCCAATGCAGTAGCAGGTAAAAGAGACAACAATAGTTGGTAGCCACAGACACCACATTCTCACGACAGGAGAAGGTATCAGCGGCTAATGCCATACCAACCCAAAGAAGCTAAGTGCGTCAGGGTGGGCGCCCTGTGGAATCCAGTGTACCTCGCAGAAAGATTTAACAAGGGTAAGTTCTTGCCATAAATCTCCTTTTCTGCTGCGGGGTACACTGGTATTCCACAGGGAATAACATCGGGGATGTCCTAAAGCAGTTCCTAATGAGAGGGGACGCACTGTAGCGGGCACAAGAACCTGGCGTACAAAAGAAGCATCCTGGGAGGCGGAAGTATCGAAGGCATAGAACCTTATGAACGTGTTCACTGAGGACCACGTAATCGCCTTGCATAATTGTTCAAGGGTCGCACCACGGCGGGCCGCCCAAGAAGGTCCAACAGACAAAGTAGAATGGGGTTTGATGGTAGCAGGAGCTGGAAGACCAGTCTGTACATAAGCATGTGCAATCACCATTCTAATCCATCTGTCCAAGGTCTACTTGTTAGCAGGCCAGCCACGTTTGTGAAAACCAAATAGTACAATGAGAGAATCAGACTTCCTAACGGAGGCTGTCCTCTTCACATAGATACGGAGAGCACGTACCACATCCAAAGACCGCTCTTTGGAGGATACATCTGTAGAGACAAAGGCCGGAACCACAATCTCTTGGTTAAGGTGGAAAGAAGACACCACCTTAGGTAGATAACCAGGGCGCAATCGAAGAACCGCCCGGTCACGGTGAAAAATCAGATAGGGGGACCTACAAGACAAGGCACCCAAATCTGATACCCTACTAGCAGAGGCAATAGCCAGCAAAAACAAGACTTTGAGGGAAAGCCACTTAAGGTCCGCAGATTCAAGAGGTTCAAACAGAGACTCTTGCAAAGCCTCCAGAACCACCGACAAATCCCAAGGAGCCACAGGTGGGACATAGGGAGGTTGAATCCGTAAAACACCCTGAGTGAATGTATGAACATCAGGCAGAGTCACAATTGTCCTCTGAAAACATACCGACAAGGCAGAAATATGAACCTTGAGGGAGGCCAGCCGAAGGCCCAAGTTCAGGCCCTGTTGTAGGAAGGCCAAAAGTTTGGCCGTACTAAACTTGTAAACGTCATGATTGCTAGATGCGCACCAAGCAAAGTAAGCATTCCAGACCCTATGGTAAATCCAAGTAGAAGCCGATTTACGGGCCTTCAAAATAGGGGGTAATTCCAAGTTGATCACAGCAGGAAAGTTTTTAGCAGTTGGGCAAAACCATGGCCCTCATTCCGAGTTGTTCGCTCGCAAGCTGCTTTTAGCAGCTTTGCACACGCTAAGCCACCGCCTACTGGGAGTGAATCTTAGCATAGTAAAATTGCGAACGAAAGATTAGCAGAATTGCGAATAGACACTTCTTAGCAGTTTCTGAGTAGCTCCACACTTACTCGGCAACTGCGATCAGTTCAGTCAGTTTTGTTCCTGGTTTGACGTCACAAACACTCCCAGCGTTCGCCCAGACACTCCCCCGTTTCTTCAGACACTCCCGCGTTTTTCCCAGAAACGGCAGCGTTTTTTCACACACACCCATAAAACGGCCAGTTTCCACCCAGAAACACCCACTTCCTGTCAATCACATTACGATCACCAGAACGAAGAAAAAACCTTGTAATGCCGTGAGTAAAATTCCTAACTGCATAGCAAATTTACTTGGCGCAGTCGCACTGCGGACATTGCGCATGCGCATTAGCGACTAATCGCTCCATTGCGAAAATAACATAACGAGCGAACAACTCGGAATGACCACCCATGTGCACTGCAGGGAAGGCAGATTTAACATGTGCAGAGAGAGTTAGATTTGGGTGTGGTGTGTTCAATCTGCAATCTAATTTGCAGTGTAAAAATAAACCAGCCAGTATTTACCCTGCACAGAAATAAAATAACCCACCCAAATCTAACTCTTTCTGCACATGTTATATCTGCCTCCCCTGCTGTGCACATGGTTTTGCCCAACTGCTAAAAAATTTCCTGCTGCGATCAACTTGGAATTACCCCCCTAGTGTGAATGACCGCCTCAGAAAATCCTTTGGCCCTCAGTACGGAAGCTTCAAGAGCCACGCCGTCAAAGCCAGTTGAGTCAAATCCTGGTAAACACAGGGGCCCTGAACGAGGAGGTCTGGGTGTTGAGGAAGTAGAAGAGGACGCTCTAGCGAGAGACCCTGTAGGTCTGAGAACCAATGCCATCTGGGACACGCTGGAGTGATCAGAAGTAGGATTCCTCCTTCTTGCTTGAACTTCCTTACTACCCTGGGCAGGAGTGACACCGGAGGGAACACGTACGGCAGCCGAAAGTTCCATGGAATTGCCAGTATGTCCACGAACGCTGCTTGAGGATCCCTTATCCTTGCGCCGAAGACCGGAACCTTGCGATTGTGTCGAGACGCCATCAGGTTTACATATGGTTGGCCCCACTTATCCACTAGGAGTTTAAATACTTCTGGATGAAGGCTCCACTCTCCGGCGTGTACGTCCTGACGACTGAGGAAGTCCGCTTCCCAGTTGAAGACCCCCGGAATAAACACTGCAGATATGGCTGGCAGATGGCATTCCGCCCATTGAAGAATCTTTGACACTTCCATCATTGCCATGCAGCTTCGAGTGCCGCTTGATGAGTTATGTACGCCACCGTGGTGGCGTTGTCTGACTGTACTTGAACAGGCCTGTTCAGTACCAGAAGCTGAGCCAGTTTCAGAGCATTGAACACTGCCCGCAAATCCAGAATGTTTATCGGGAGGAGAGACGCCTCCCTGGTTCACCGACCCTGAAGAGAGTGTTGCTCCAACACCGCGCCCCAACCCCTCAGACTGGCATCCGACGTCAGAAGGACCCAGTTGGAGATCCAGAAGGGACGACCCCTGCTCAATTGTTGGTCCTGCAGCCACCAGGCCAGTAACAGACAGACCACCGGAGACAAGGAGATCATTTGAGACCTGATCCAGTGAGGCAGGCCGTCCCACTTGGCAAGAATCAGTTTCTGCAGAGGGCGGGAATGAAATTGAGCATACTCCACCATGTCGAAAGTCGACACCATGAGGCCTAGTACTTGCATTGCCGAGTGTATCGACACACGTGGACGAGAGAGGAAGTAACGTATCTTGTCCTGAAGCTTCAGGACTTTCTCCAGTGACAAAAACAACCTCTGGTTGTGTGTGTCCAACAATGCTCCCAGATGCACCATGCTCTGAGCAGGGACCAGGGATGATTTCTTCCAGCTGATGAGCCACCCGTGGGCTTGCTGAAACTGGACCATCAGATCCAAATGACGGATGAGTACTTCTGGGGAATTGGCCAGGATCAGCAGGTCATCCAGATACGGCAGGATCCTGATGCATCAACGGCGGAGTGAAGCCGTCATAGCTGCCATGACCTTGGTGAAAATTTGCGGAGCCGTGGTCAGACCAAACGGTAAGGCCCGGAATTGGTAATGGAGATTGCCATTAGCAAACCGCAGGTATTGCTGATGTGACATTGCAATAGGGATATACAGGTAAGCATCCTGTATATCCAGGGATACCATATAGTCCCCTGGTTCCAAAGCCAAGACAATAGAGTGAAGGGTTTCCATATGAAACTTGGAGACCCTCACAAACTTGTTCAAAGATTTGAGGTTGAGAATGGGCCGGGAGGAACCATTCGGTTTGGGGACTAGGAACAGCGTTGAATAGTACCCCCTGCCCTCTGAACCAGAGGCACCGGCACTACCACTCCGGTGTCCAGGAGGGATTGTACCACTAAACGGAGAGTTGTTGCCATCACCTGATCAGAAGGGATGTCCATCAGGCAACAGCGAGGAGGGGGAGGTGTCTTGAAGGATATAGCGTATCCGTGACGACTTCCCGTACCCAAGCGTCTGAAGTGGTCTTCAACCATACCTGGGTGAACTGTAGAAGTCAGCCTCCCACCCTGGGATCCCCCAGGGGGAGGCCAGCCCAGTCATGCCGCAGGCTTGTCAGATTTGGAAGAGAGCTGACGGGCAGCCCAGGCACGTTTAGGCTTGGGCTTGTTGGTTTTGGAAGTGCGAGACTGTTTCGGGTACGCCTGACCCTTTGCTTTACCCGGAGGGTGAAAGGAACAAAACGAAGTACTCTTAGCCTTCGGGGCCGAAGGAGTAGTACTAGGTAGACATGCAGTCTTAGCAGATGCCAAGTCAGCGACAATCTTGTTGAGATCCTCACCAAAGAGGATGTTTCCTTTAAACGGGAGCACCTCCAGGGTATTCTTAGAGTCCAAGTCCACCAACCAGGACCGCAACCAGAGAATACGGCGAGCCAAAATGGATGTCGTAGCAGCCTTCGCCGCCAGAAAACCTGCATCTGAAGCTGCTTCTTTAATGTAATGAGATGCTGTGACAATATAAGAGAGACATTGTCTGGCATGTTCAGAAAAATTGGACGGAAATTCAGCCTCTATTTCCTGAGCCTACGCCTCAATAGCTTCTGCGGCCCAAGTAGCCGCAATGGTGGGCCTATGCGCAGCCCCTGCAAGGGTATAGATAGCTTTTAAGCAGCCCTCCACATGCTTATCCGTTGTCTCCTTGAGAGAAGTGACGGTAGTGACAGGCAGAGCAGATGACACCACCGCCGAGCGACTTGCGAATCCACCGGCGGTGGCGTTTCCCAATTTTTACTCAATTCTGCCGCAAGGGGCTAGCGGTCTGGCATCTTCTTGTGCTCTGTGAATTTCTTTCCTGGGTTCTCCCAGGATTCCTGACGTATGTCAACCAAGTGGTCAGAATGAGGTAAAACCAATTTAGTAACCTTCTGACATTTGAACCTGTCCGGTTTCTTAGATGTAGTTGCAGGCTCAGGATCATCATCAATCTGAAGAATGAGCCAGATGGCCTCTAATAGATCAGGAACATCCACCTGTGAAACAGATTCCCCATCAGAAATGTCATGATCAGAGTCTGTGGGGTCAGTATACACGCCATCTTCATCGTAAGAGGTATCCGGAACATGCGTGGATTGAGAGGAAGTAACAGCCCGCTTAGAGAACTTCTCAGGTTTAGTCTTAGGTGGGCAAGGGTCAGGAATACGTTTATCCAAAGAGTTATTCAAGTGCTATAACTGAGTGGACAGAGCATCTGTCCATGGCGGATTAACCGCAGGGACCATATAAGGCTGATAAGGCACAGGAGGTACCATAGGGGGGTGCAAGTCTAGTTACCAGCGTAGTCAGTAAATTAGAAAAGGCAGACCAAGGCGGGCCCTGATGTGCCCCCGTTGTTACAAACTGACTGGGGGGTACAGAACCCCCAGAACCTGAACCCTCTGCAGCCATGTTATCCTCAAATGCATCTGGGACATCATAACCGCGCACGGCGGAATCAGCCCCAGACCCATCGCCCCCTGTAGCTGACATGATATGAAAGCGTAAACCACGGGCGACACAGTACAATATCAGCAGATAAAATACCTAACACAAACCCCCTGTGCAGTGTGACAGCACAAACAGAGGATTTCTGAGGTAAAATATGACTGTAAAACACAGAGAAAAATACAAAATATGTATATCCTGTGAAATACCTATATTTTCTAATAACCCACGGTGCCCCCTCAGGTTACAGAATATAGGGATAGCAGTAGGAGCGAGATACACGGAATAGAGATCACCCAGCAGCTATATGCACACACACACACACACACACACACACACACACACACACACACACAGTGTCACATGTACAATGCAGGAATTATGACAAATAATAAAACTGCACTGGACTAGCAATACTATTACTGAGTAAAGCTACTGTATGTATATAAACAGATATATCAATGCACAGTAAAAACTGGATGAATATCACAGGGTACTTGTACTAAATAACCCTGAAGTATGCACTTCTTCTTAACTAACACTGTCTAAACGACATGTAGAATACTTAAGTGTCCTGTAAATGCACAGCGCTGATGATGCAGGCGGCTTTACAGAGGAGGCATCACCCAGCAGTCCCAGAATCAGCGCAGCTGTGTGTAATGGCGCCCATTAATAAAGTGGGTTATAGCCTAATCCGACCTGTGCCCTTGCCCTGGTGGTCTAGTGGGGTCCCTATACTGCCACCGTGTCCACGCCAGCGCGCTCGACCCGTCTCCTAATGGCCGCGGCAGATCGCGATTTCCAGCGGGTCCGGCCTGGGGGACCCTCTTACCTCCTCCCTGAGTGTGGCCACGCGATCCCGGAGAACTTCGGTTAGTGTGTGTGCCCTGGGTGAAGAACCGGAACCTCCGCTGTAAGTACCCGGCAGCCAGGGATGCGGGAGTAAACAGCGCCGCTGGGGGAGGTGATGGAGCTGCAGCAGGAGATAGCAGAATGATATCTAGCATTTAGTGTGCCTCTGCTGCAGCCCTTGAAGTCTTCTATCTTCTTTAAAATAGCTCTTCTTAGGGCTGCTGGAGCAGCCCTGCCTGTTAGCTGCCTGCACTGCAGGCACCAACTTACAAACTAAGCTCCTGTGCACGGAGGTGGGGTTATAGAGGAGGCTGCGCTGAACATCTTGTGAACAGTCAAAGCTTTTAGCCTGTTGGTGCCTCGGATCAAGATCCTACTCTACACCCCGATGTTATTCCCAGTGGAATACCAGTGTACCCCGCTGCAGAAATATATATGCCAACGGTCACATGACAGACACCCCTCCCCTGTCCCCTACAATAACCCTAAGCCACCTGGGGGGCGGCTAGGGCTAACACTCTGGGAGGGGGGAGGGGGCTACAGCTACCCCCCTTCTCCCCCTCTAGTGCCTAACCCTCACAGTGACCCCGATACTTACCTTCAGTATGTTGGCGGTTGGTGTTCCAGCGCTGGGATTCCGAGTGGTGTTGGGGTTCTGGCATCGGTCACATGACAGCCGGCATCCCGACTGCCAGGATGCTAAACGCATCCCACATGTATCACATACAGTACATACACACACACACACATATCCCAGGTATACCATTTACAGATACATAAATCATTGTATAACTAAAAGACCATAGCAGGCAATAGCTTACCGAAGAAGGTTGCACAATATCTACCAGTAAAGTGTCCTTTCTATGTAATTGTTCAAGAGGTTCACCATCCTATGGACCTCCCACCATTGCCTGTAATGAGCCAGCAGTCAAGTACCACTGACAGAGTGTACAAATTTCTCTAAATGCAGATTAATTCTCTAGTTAGGGCAATACGGATGGTGTAATGGTTAGCATTACTGCCTCACAACACTGAGGTCATAGGTTCAATTCTCGCCATGGCTCTAACTGTGTGGAGTTTGTATAGTATCCCTGTACTTGCGTGGGTTTCCTCCAGGTACTCCGGTTTCCTTCCACAATCTAAATATATACTGGTAGGTTAAATGGACAAAATTAACTCTAATGTTTAAGTATGTGCGTGCACATGTGGTAGGGAATATAGATTGTAAGCTCAACTGAGGCAGGGACTGATATGAGTGTGCAAATATTCTCTGTAAAGCGCTGCAGAATATGTGTGCGCTATATAAATAAACTTGTGGTAGTAATAATAAGATTTTACTCACCGGTAAATCTATTTCTCGTAGTCCGTAGTGGATGCTGGGGACTCCGTAAGGACCATGGGGAATAGATGGGCTCCGCAGGAGACTGGGCACTCTAAGAAAGAATTAGGACTACTGGTGTGCACTGGCTCCTCCCTTTATGCCCCTCCTCCAGACCTCAGTTAAGGAAACTGTGCCCGGAAGAGCTGACATTACAAGGAAAGGATTTTGGAATCCAGGGTAAGACTCATACCAGCCACACCAATCACACCGTATAACTTGTGATAACTTACCCAGTTAACAGTATGAACAACAACAGAGCATCAGGTCAACCCTGATGCAACTATAACATAACCCTTATGTAAGCAATAACTATATACAAGCATTGCAGAAGAAGTCCGCACTTGGGACGGGTGCCCAGCATCCACTACGGACTACGAGAAATAGATTTACCGGTGAGTAAAATCTTATTTTCTCTAACGTCCTAGTGGATGCTGGGGACTCCGTAAAGACCATGGGGATTATACCAAAGCTCCCAAACGGGCGGGAGAGTGCGGATGACTCTGCAGCACCGAATGGGCAAACACAAGGTCCTCCTCAGCCAGGATATCAAACTTGTATAATTTTGCAAAAGTGCTTGAACCCGACCAAGTAGCTGCTCGGCAAAGCTGTAATGCCGAGACCCCTCAGGCAGCCGCCCAAGAAGAGCCCACTTTCCTTGTGGAATGGGCTTTCACTGATTTTGGATGCGGCAATCCAGCCGCAGAATGAGCCTGCTGAATCGTGTTACAGATCCAGCGAGCAATAGTTTGCTTTGAAGCAGGAGCACCCAGCTTGTTGGATGCATACAGGATAAACAGCGACTCAGTTTTCCTGACTCCAGCCGTTCTGGCTACATAAATCTTCAAAGCCCTGACTACATCTAGTAACTTGGAATCCTCCAAGTCACGAGTAGTCGCAGGCACCACAATAGGTTGGTTCAAATGAAAGGATGACACCACCTTTGGCAGAAATTGCGGACGAGTCCGTAATTCTGCCTTGTCCATATGGAAAACCAGATAGGGGCTTTTACATGACAAAGCCGCCAAATATGACACACGCCTAGCCGGAGCCAAGGCCAATAGCATGACCACCTTCCACGTGAGATATTTTAACTCCACGGTTTTAAGTGGCTCAAACCAGTGTGATTTCAGGAAACTCAACACCACGTTAAGATCCCAAGGTGCCACTGTTGGCACAAAAGGGGCTGAATATGCAGCACTCCCTTTACAAACGTCTGAACTTCAGGAAGAGAAGTCAGTTCCTTTTGAAAGAAAATGGATAGGGCTGAAATCTGGACCTTAATGGACCCCAATTTTAAGCCCAAAGTCACTCCCGACTGTAGGAAGTGAAGGAAACGGCCCAGCTGGAATTCCTCTGTAGGGGCATTCCTGGCCTCACACCAAGCAACATATTTGCGCCATATACGGTGATAATGCTTAGCCGTCACGTCCTTCCTAGCCTTTATTAGCGTAGGAATAACCTCATCCGGAATGCCTTTTTCTGTTAGGATCCGGCGTTCAACCGCCATGCCGTCAAACGCAGCCGCGGTAAGTCTTGGAACAGACAGGGCCCCTGTTGCAACAGATCCTGTCTGAGAGGCAGAGGCCATGAGTCCTCTGTGAACATTTCTTGCAGTTCCGGATACCAAGTCCTTCTTGGCCAATCCAGAACAATGAGTATTGTTCTCACTCCTCTTTTCCTTACGATTCTCAGCACCTTGGGTATGAGAGGAAGAGGAGGAAACGCATAAACCGACTGGAACACCCACGGTGTCACTAGTGCGTCCACAGCTATCGCCTGAGGGTCTCTTGACCTGGCGCAGTACATTTGTAGCTTTTTGTTGAGGCGGGACGCCATCATGTTCACCTGTGGCAGTTCCCATCGATTTGTAATCTGTGTGAAGACTTCTTGATGAAGTCCCCACTCTCCCGGGTGGAGGTCGTGCCTGCTGAGGAAGTCTGCTTCCCAATTGTCCACTCCCGGAATGAACACTGCTGACAGTGCTTGCACGTGATTCTCCGCCCAGCGAAGAATTCTGGTGGCTTCCGCCATCGCCACCCTGCTTCTAGTGCCGCCCTGGCGGTTTACATGAGCCACTGCGGTGATGTTGTCTGACTGAATCAGCACCGGTTGGTTGCGAAGCAGATGCTCCGCTTGACTCAGGGCGTTGTATATGGCCCTTAGTTCCAGGATATTGATGTGCAAACAAGTTTCCTGACTTGACCACAGCCCTTGGAAGTTTCTTCCCTGAGTGACTGCCCCCCCTCCTCGGAGGCTTGCATCCGTGGTCACCAGGACCCAGTCCTGTATGCCGAACCTGCAGCCCTCAAGAAGGTGAATACTCTGCAGCCACCACCGAAGAGACACCCTGGCCCTGGGGGACAGGGTGATCAGCCGATGCATCTGAAGATGCGATCCGGACCACATGTCCAACAGGTCCCACTGAAAGTTCCTCGCATGGAACCTGCCGAAGGGAATGGCTTCGTAAGACACCACCATCTTTCCCAGGACTCACGTGCATTGATGCGCCGACACCTGTTTTGGTTTTAAGAGGCCTCTGACCAGAGTTACGAGCTCCTGAGCCTTCTCCGCCGGGAGAAAAACCTTCTTCTGGTCTGTGTCCAGAATCATGCCCAGGAAGGGCAGACGCATCGTAGGAATCAGCTGCGACCTTGGAATATTCAGAATCCAGCCGTGCTGTTGCAACACTTCCCGAGAGTGTGCTACGCTGATCAGCAACTGCTCTCTGGACCTCGCCTTTATGAGGAGATCGTCCCAGTATGGAATAATTGTGACTCCTTGCTTTCGCAGAAGCCCATCATTTCTGCCATTACCTTGGTAAATATTCTCGGTGCCGTGAACAGATCAAACGGCAACGTCTGGAATGGGTAATGACAATCCTGTACCACAAATCTGAGGTACACCTGATGAGGTGGATAAATGGGGACATGAAGGTATGCATCCTTTATGTCCAGAGACACCATAAAATCCCCCCCTTCCAGGCTTGCGATGACCGCTCTGAGCGATTCCATCTTGAACTTGAACCTTTTCAGGTATATGTTCAGGGATTTTAAATTCAATATGGGTCTGACCGAACCGTCCGGTTTCGGTACTACAAACATGATCGAATAGTAACCCTTTCCTCGTTGAATGAGGGGAATCTTGACCACCACCTGCTGAAGATACAATATGTGAATTGCAGTTAACACGGTTTCCCTCTCGTGGGGGGGAAGCCGGCAGGGCCGTCGGTGAGGTGGCATCTTCTCAAAGTCCAGCTTGCATCCCTGAGACACAATATCTATTGCCCAGGGATCTAACAGGGAGTGAACCCACTTGTGGCTGAACTTACGCAGGCGTGCCCCCACCGGGCCTAGCTCCGCCTTGTGGAGCCCCAGCGACATGCGGTGGATTATTGTAGAGGCCGGGGAGGACTTCTGTTCCTGGGACCTAGCTGTGTTGTGCAGCTTCTTTCCTCTGTCCCCGCCTCTGGCAAGAAAGGACGCACCTCGGACTTTCTTGTTTCTTTGTTCTAAAGGCTGCATTTGATAATGTCGTGCTTTCCTAGGCTGTGCAGGAATAGAAGGCAAAACGACAGAATTACCAGCTATAGCTGTGGAGACCAGGTCCGAGAACCCTTCTCCACACAATCCTCAGCCTTCCATATGCCTCTTAAGTCAGCATCATCTGTCCATTGCATATTCTACAGGACACGTCAAGCAGAAACAGACATAGCTTTGTCTCTAGGACCCAGTATACTCATGTCTCTTTGGGCATGTTTTATAAATATATATAATTCTCTTAAGACCGTATATATATATATATATATATATATATATATATATAGGTTGAGTATCCCATATCCATATATTCCGAAATACGGAATATTCCGAAATACGGACTTTTTTGAGTGAGAGTGAGATAGTGAAACCTTTGTTTTTTGATGGCTCAATGTACACAAACTTTGTTTAATACACAAAGTTATTAATAATATTGTATTAAATGACCTTCAGGCTGTGTGTATAAGGTGTATATGAAACATAAATTAATTGTGTGTTTGTACACACACTTTGTTTAATGCACAAAGTTATAAAAAATATTGGCTAAAGTTACCTTAAGGCTGTGTATATAAGGTGTATATGATACATAAATGCATTCTGTGCTTAGACTTGGGTCCCATCACCATGATATCTCATTATGGTGTGCAATTATTCCAAAATACGGAAAAATCCGATATCCAAAATACCTCTGGTCCCAAGCATTTTGGATAAGGGATACTCAACCTGTATATATATATATATATACACACACATATACACACATATATCAATATATATCTACATACTAGGGTCTCAATTTCTGCTGACAAGGTACCTGTCCACGCTGCCCCAGCGCTATAAACCCATGCCGACACAATCGCCGGTCCGAGTAGTGTACCAGAATGTGCACGCTATCTGCAGGATCCCTGAGAACAGCTGTTACGACAGGTTACCTTTTGGGCAAACGTGACACCCTAGGGGAAGATTCCCATCGTATCCTGGCCCTAGTGGGGAAAGGATACTGCCTGAGAATTCTTTGTGGGAAACTGCAGTCTCTTGTCTGGAGATTCCCGCTCTTTTTCCTCATGAGAGGAGGGAAATTTACCTCAGCTTTCTTCCCCTTAAACATGTGTACCCTTGTGTCAGGGACAGATGAGTCATCAGTGAAATGCAAATCATCTTTTATTACAATAATCATATATTGAATACTTTTCTGCCATTTTGGCTGTAACTTTGCATTATCGTAGTCGACACTGGAGTCAATCTCCGTGTCGAAATCAGTGTTTTTTATTTTGGATAGTGAGCATTGAGAGACTCTGAAGGTCTCTGCGACAAAGTGACAGACATGGGTAGATTTCCTTTCTGTTCTCTGATCTTTTGTGCAATAAATTCACCTTAGCACTTAATTACACATATCCAACAGGTGTCGGCGTTGTCGACGGAGACACCTTCACATATTTGCTCTATCTCCTCCTTAGGGGAGCCTATTACCTCAGACATGTCGACACACACGTACCGACACACAACACACACACAGGGGATGCTCTATTTGAAGACAGTTCCCCCACAAGGCCCTTTGGAGAGACAGAGAGTATGCCAGCACACACCCCAGCGCTATATGTCCCAGGAATCACACAGTAATGTAGTGTTAACCCAGTAGCTGCTGTATATATTGTTTTTACGCCACTTTATGTGGCCCCCCCCTCTCTTTTCACCCTTTTCTTCTGCAGGGGAGAGCCTGGGGAGCTTCCTCTCAGCGGAGCTGTGGAGAGAAAATGGCGCTGGTGAGTGCTGAGGAAGAAGCCCCGCCCCCTCAGCGGCGGGCTTCTGACCCGCGATTTTGTGTAAAAATAATGGCGGGGGCTCATGCATATTACAGTGCCCAGCTGTATATATGCTGCTTTTTGCCAGGAAGTACTCAATTGCTGCCCAGGGCGCCCCCCCCCGCGCCCTGCACCCTACAGTGACCGGAGTGTGTGGGTTAGTGTGGGAGCAATGGCGCACAGCTGCAGTGCTGTGCACTACCTCATATGAAGACAGGAGTCTTCTGCCGCCGATTTTGACGTCTTCTTGCTTCAACCCGCCGGCTTCTGTCTTGTGGCTCTGCGAGGGGGACGGCGGCGCGGCTCCGGGAACGGACGACCAAGGTTAGGTTCCTGTGTTCGATCCCTCTGGAGCTAATGGTGTCCAGTAGCCTAAGAAGCGCAACCTAGCCGCAGTTAGTAGGTTTGCTTCTCTCCCCTCAGTCCCACGTAGCAGAGAGTCTGTTGCCAGCAGAAGCACTCTGAAAATAAAAAAACCTAACTAAAATACTTTCTTAATAGCAAGCTCAGGAGATCTCACTAAAATGCACCCAGCTCCTTCCGGGCACAGATTCTAACTGAGGTCTGGAGGAGGGGCATAGAGGGAGGAGCCAGTGCACACCAGTAGTCCTAATTCTTTCTTAGAGTGCCCAGTCTCCTGCGGAGCCCGTCTATTCCCCATGGTCCTTACGGAGTTCCCAACATCCACTAGGACGTTAGAGAAAATAATAGATAGGGCCACATACTGTAGACTACACACATAAGTGCAAGAAATCAGAATTACTCAACCAGAAATGCTTAAAGCTCTAACGTAGGCTTAGCTGAACCATCTGACTGTATCTGTGGGTGTCTGAGCAGGTGCTGCTACCCATCTAGACAGTAAGATGCCAAGTGTGGCCAACATCATTAAATACATGTTTATCATTAGCAAGAACAGATTTCATAAAGATAAGGACCTAAAATTCTAAACACACACACACACAAAAAACATCTATGCCATATTGGGAAATTGCCACAATTGTATGGTCCAAAATGAGCAGGAAGACTTACAATAATCAAATTGAAAACAAAGCACTATGAGCTATGTTAGAAACGTGGCAACTGCTATTGTGCAGTAATTGTCCACATGCATAATAGGACCAAGCATAACTTGTAAGTGAATTGGACAAATTAGGCAGTGATCTTGATACGCAGGAACATCTTTTCATATGGGATCAATGGGCAGTTGACCAAGGGCCACAGGGGTATAAGGGCCCTAGGCTGATAGCCAAGGGTCCCCTTTCTTCAGGGGTACCAGAATTTTTTAAAGCGGCACTGGGGAACTGGAGATCTGACTTCATAGAAGTGGTCCCCATCTGAGCCTGTTAATTGCTCTGCCCAGCCACATATCTCGTGTTCTGTCTGACTTAAGAGTTTTCTGAGGGCATACTCCAAAATCTGGGACACTGGCAGCTTTCCTCTACTATGCCCAGACTTTCAGCAGCTGGTCCCTGCTCCAGCTCCACACGCTTGGTATGCAGTTTTAGATTTTCGGAGGTGGATTGTTCTGGCTCCTGAACTCTGATCCCCAAATCAGCCCTGAAAGGTGGGACTCTCTAGTTTTTGTATCCCATTGAAAGCAAAGAAATATATTTCCAGGAACTGGAGATATCTGCAGTCAAGCAAGCTGCCCTCCCACCGGAAAATGATGAATATTAAGCCCACTCCACTATCCACACCTCCCCTGCGTATTAAACACCCCCTGCAGGGGCCCCTTCATTCCACTCAATGCCCCTTTCTATAGTCAAGTGTTCTCCCTCACTATCTGTGCATCAAAGAAGTTAATTAGCAGAAGTTGCTGCTCCAGGTCCTACATGCTGAGTGGAGGATAACACACCCCCTACCACTCTCAGGACATCAAAGCGGCCACTGACAGCACCCCTTACCGCTGGAGGATGGGTAGGGGCCCTAGTGCATTGCTTTGCCCAGGGGCCTACACTGCTGTTAAGACGGTCCTGTTGATACGTGGCCAATCAGCTGGAAATCGCATTTTGTGGCCATAAGTTAGACAGGACTTCACAAAAATCAAAAGTCTCTCTGGCATTCCAGTACAGTATGTATGCCGGTACTAAAATATAATTCATATTTCATGGATAATTATATAACTGACTTATGGCCCATACACACTGGGCAATTTTGAGCTGATAGCAGCTCACTTTTGATGTGTTGAGCTGCTTTCAGCTCAAAGCCGCCCAGTGTTAATGGACAAGCGATGAGTGCTGATGCGTGCTCCCGCTTCATCGCTGGCGGCCATCGTTCATCTACTGGCATTACCAGTAGATGAACGGAGGGGTGAGCGGCTTTCCATAGCGTCCTGCTATGGAAAGCTGTTCACCCCCGCTGACATCGCTGGGCAGGGGGGAAAAGCGCTGTGTGTATGCACTGAGCGCTTTTCAGCCCAGCGATGTCAGCGATCGCTCTGCATACACGCTGGGCAAAAACACCCAGTGTGTATGTACCTTTAATGTTCCCTCTTAATAGTGGGCAGATGAAAGATTTGGTTTTTGCCCCTTTGCATCTTCATCATATAATCTTGAGCAGATCTCACTTGGATCATCATATACTGGGACTATAATATGCATAGCAGGCAAAATAAGAATTTACTTACCGATAATTCTATTTCTCGGAGTCCGTAGTGGATGCTGGGGTTCCTGAAAGGACCATGGGGAATAGCGGCTCCGCAGGAGACAGAGCACAAAAAGTAAAGCTTTACGATCAGGTGGTGTGTACTGGCTCCTCCCCCTATGACCCTCCTCCAAGCCTCAGTTAGGTACTGTGCCCGGACGAGCGTACACAATAAGGAAGGATTTATGAATCCCGGGTAAGACTCATACCAGCCGCACCAATCACACCGTACAACCTGTGATCTAAACCCAGTTAACAGTATGATAACAGCGGAGCCTCTGAAAAGATGGCTCACAACAATAATAACCCGATTTTTGTAACTATGTACAAGTAATGCAGATAATCCGCACTTGGGATGGGCGCCCAGCATCCACTACGGACTCCGAGAAATAGAATTATCGGTAAGTAAATTCTTATTTTCTCTATCGTCCTAGTGGATGCTGGGGTTCCTGAAAGGACCATGGGGATTATACCAAAGCTCCCAAACGGGCGGGAGAGTGCGGATGACTCTGTAGCACCGAATGAGAGAACTCCAGGTCCTCCTTAGCCAGGGTATCAAATTTGTAGAATTTTACAAACGTGTTCTCCCCCGACCACGTAGCAGCTCGGCAGAGTTGTAATGCCGAGACCCCTCGGGCAGCCGCCCAAGAAGAACCCACCTTCCTTGTGGAGTGGGCTTTTACCGATTTTGGCTGTGGCAGGCCTGCCACAGAATGTGCAAGCTGAATCGTACTACAAATCCAGCGAGCAATAGTCTGCTTAGACGCAGGAGCGCCCAACTTGTTGGGAGCATATAGTATAAACAGCGCGTCAGATTTCCTGAGTCCAGCTGTCCTTGAAATGTATATTTTTAAAGCTCTGACAACGTCCAACAACTTGGAGTCCTCCAAGTCGCTTGTAGCCGCAGGCACTACAATAGGTTGGTTCAGATGAAATGCTGACACCACCTTAGGGAGAAAATGCGGACGAGTCCGCAGTTCTGCCCTGTCCGAATGGAAAATCAGATATGGGCTTTTGTAAGATAAAGCTGCCAGTTCTGACACTCTCCTGGCCGAAGCCAGGGCTAGTAGCATGGTCACTTTCCATGTGAGATATTTCAAATCCACAGTTTTTAGTGGTTTAAACCAATGAGATTTGAGAAAGTCCAAAACAACATTGAGATCCCACGGTGCCACTGGAGGCACCACAGGGGGCTGTATATGCAGCACTCCCTTAACAAAAGTCTGGACTTCAGGAACTGAAGCCAATTCTTTTTGGAAGAAAATCGACAGGGCCGAAATTTGAACCTTAATAGATCCCAATTTGAGACCCATAGACAATCCTGATTGCAGGAAATGTAGGAATCGACCCAGTTGAAATTCCTCCGTCGGAGCACTCCGATCCTCGCACCACGCAACATATTTTCGCCAAATGCGGTGATAATGTTGCGCGGTTACTTCCTTCCTTGCTTTAATCAAAGTAGGAATGACTTCTTCCGGCATGCCTTTTTCCTTTAGGATCCGGCGTTCAACCGCCATGCCGTCAAACGCAGCCGCGGTAAGTCTTGAAACAGACAGGGACCCTGCTGAAGCAAGTCCCTTCTCAGAGGTAGAGGCCACGGATCTTCCGTGATCATCTCTTGAAGTTCCGGGTATCAAGTCCTTCTTGGCCAATGCGGAACCACTAGTATCGTTCTTACGCCTCTTTGCCGTATAATTCTCAATACTTTTGGTATGAGAGGCAGAGGAGGAAACACATACACCGACTGGTACACCCAAGGCGTTACCAGCGCGTCCACAGCTATTGCCTGCGGATCTCTTGACCTGGCGCAACACCTGTCCAGTTTTTTGTTGAGGCGAGACGCCATCATGTCCACCATTGGTCTTTCCCAACGGGTTACCAGCATGTGGAAAACTTCTGGATGAAGTCCCCACTCTCCCGGGTGAAGGTTGTGTCTGCTGAGGAAGTCTGCTTCCCAGTTGTCCACTCCCGGGATGAACACTGCTGACAGTGCTATCACATGATTCTCTGCCCAGCGAAGAATCCTTGCAGCTTCTGCCATTGCACTCCTGCTTCTTGTGCCGCCCTGTCTGTTCACATGGGCGACTGCCGTGATGTTGTCCGACTGGATCAACACCGGTTTTCCTTGAAGCAGAGGTTCTGCCTGGCTTAGAGCATTGTAGATTGCTCTTAGTTCCAGAATGTTTATGTGAAGAGACGTTTCCAGGCTCGACCACACGCCCTGGAAGTTTCTTCCTTGTGTGACTGCTCCCCAGCCTCTCAGGCTGGCGTCCGTGGTCACCAGGATCCAATCCTGTATGCCGAATCTGCGGCCCTCCAATAGATGAGCACTCTGCAACCACCACAGAAGAGATACCCTTGTCCTTGGAGACAGGGTTATCCGCTGGTGCATCTGAAGATGCGACCCTGACCATTTGTCCAACAGATCCCTCTGGAAAATTCTTGCGTGGAATCTGCCGAATGGAATTGCTTCGTAAGAAGCCACCATTTTTCCCAGGACTCTTGTGCATTGATGTACAGACACCTTTCCTGGTTTTAGGAGGTTCCTGACAAGCTCGGATAACTCCTTGGCTTTTTCCTCCGGGAGAAAAACCTTTTTCTGAACCGTGTCCAGAATCATCCCTAGGAACAGCAGACGTGTTGTCGGAATTAACTGGGATTTTGGAATATTCAGAATCCACCCGTGCTGTTTTAGCACTTCTTGAGACAGTGCTAATCCCATCTCTAGCTGTTCTCTGGACCTTGCCCTTATTAGGAGATCGTCCAAGTATGGGATAATTAATACGCCTTTTCTTCGAAGAAGAATCATCATCTCGGCCATTACCTTGGTAAAGACCCGAGGTGCCGTGGACAATCCGAACGGCAGCGTCTGAAACTGATAGTGACAGTTCTGTACGACGAACCTGAGGTACCCATGGTGTGAGGGGTAAATTGGAACATGGAGATACGCATCCTTGATGTCCAAGGATACCATAAAGTCCCCTTCTTCCAGGTTCGCTATCACTGCTCTGAGTGACTCCATCTTGAACTTGAACTTCTTTATGTACAGGTTCAAGGATTTCAGATTTAGAATAGGTCTTACCGAGCCATCCGGCTTCGGTACCACAAATAGAGTGGAATAATACCCCTTTCCTTGTTGTAAAAGGGGTACCTTGACTATCACCTGCTGAGAGTACAGCTTGTGAATGGCTTCCAAGACCGTCACCCTGTCGGAGGGGGACGTTGGTAAAGCAGACTTCAGGAAACGGCGAGGTGGATCCGTCTCTAGTTCCAACCTGTACCCCTGAGATATTATCTGCAGGATCCAGGGATCTACCTGCGAGTGAGCCCACTGCGCGCTGAAATTCTTGAGACGACCCCCCACCGCCCCCGAGTCCGCTTGAGAAGCCCCAGCGTCATGCTGAGGCTTTTGTAGAAGCGGGGGAGGGCTTCTGTTCCTGGGAAGGAGCTGCCTGTTGCTGTCTCTTCCCCCTTCCTCTGCCTCGTGGCAGATATGAATATCCCTTTGCTCTCTTGTTTTTAAAGGAACGAAAGGGCTGCGGTTGAAAAGTCGGTGTCTTTTTCTGTTGGGGAGTGACTTGAGGTAAAAAGGTGGATTTCCCGGCTGTAGCCGTGGCCACCAAATCCGATAGACCGACACCAAATAACTCCTCCCCTTTATACGGCAAAACTTCCATATGCCGTTTTGAGTCCGCATCGCCTGACCACTGTCGCGTCCATAAACTTCTTCTGGCCGAAATGGACATAGCACTTACCCGTGATGCCAGTGTGCAGATATCCCTCTGTGCATCACGCATATAAAGAAATGCATCCTTTATTTGCTCTAAAGACAGTAAAACATTGTCCCTATCCAGGGTATCAATATTTTCAATCAGGGACTCTGACCAAGCTACCCCAGCACTGCACATCCAGGCTGTCGCTATAGCTGGTCGTAGTATAACACCTGTATGTGTGTATATACTTTTTTGGATATTTTCCATCCTCCTATCTGCTGGATCTTTAAGTGCGGCCGTCTCAGGAGAGGGTAACGCCACTTGTTTTGATAAGCGTGTGAGCGCCTTGTCCACCCTAGGAGGTGTTTCCCAGCGCGCCCTAACCTCTGGCGGGAAAGGGTATAAAGCCAATAACTTCTTTGAAATTAGCATTTTTTTATCGGGGGCAACCCACGCTTCATCACACACCTCATTTAATTCATCTGATTCAGGAAAAACTATAGGTAGTTTTTTCACACCCCACATGATACCCTGTTTTGTGGTACCTGTAGTATCAGCAATATGTAACGCCTCCTTCATTGCCAAAATCATATAACGTGTGGCCCTACTGGAAAATACGGTTGATTCGTCACCGTCGCCACTGGAATCAGTGCCTGTGTCTGGGTCTGTGTCGACCGACTGAGGCAAAGGGCGTTTTACAGCCCCTGACGGTGTTTGAGGCGCCTGGACAGGCACTAATTGATTGTCCGGCCGTCTCATGTCGTCAAACGACTGCTTTAGCGTGTTGACACTATCCCGTAATTCCATAAATAAAGGCATCCATTCTGGTGTCGACCCCCTAGGAGGTGACATCCCCATATTTGGCAATTGCTCCGCCTCCACACCAATATCGTCCTCATACATGTCGACACACACGTACCGACACACAGCAGACACACAGGGAATGCTCTTAACGAAGACAGGACCCCACTAGCCCTTTGGGGAGACAGAGGGAGAGTTTGCCAGCACACACCAAAAGCGCTATATATGACAGGGATAGCCTTATAATAAGTGCTCCCTGTATAGCTGCTTTAATAATATAGTTTTGCCACAATTTTGCCCCCCCTCTCTTGTTTTACCCTGTTTCTGTAGTGCAGTGCAGGGGAGAGCCTGGGAGCCTTCCTGACCAGCGGAGCTGTGTGAGGAAAATGGCGCTGTGTGCTGAGGAGATAGGCCCCGCCCCTTTTTCGGCGGGCTCGTCTCCCGCTCTTTAGTGGATTCTGGCAGGGGTTAAATATCTCCATATAGCCCCCGGAGGCTATATGTGAGGTATTTTTAGCCAAAAAAGGTTTTCATTTGCCTCCCAGGGCGCCCCCCTCCCAGCGCCCTGCACCCTCAGTGACTGCCGTGTGAAGTGTGCTGAGAGGAAAATGGCGCACAGCTGCAGTGCTGTGCGCTACCTTAAGAAGACTGAGGAGTCTTCTGCCGCCGATTCTGGACCTCTTCTCGTTTCAGCATCTGCAAGGGGGCCGGCGGCGAGGCTCCGGTGACCATCCAGGCTGTACCTGTGATCGTCCCTCTGGAGCTAATGTCCAGTAGCCAAGAAGCCAATCCATCCTGCACGCAGGTGAGTTCACTTCTTCTCCCCTAAGTCCCTCGTTGCAGTGATCCTGTTGCCAGCAGGACTCACTGTAAAATAAAAAAACCTAAGCTAAACTTTTCTAAGCAGCTCTTTAGGAGAGCCACCTAGATTGCACCCTTCTCGGCCGGGCACAAAAATCTAACTGAGGCTTGGAGGAGGGTCATAGGGGGAGGAGCCAGTACACACCACCTGATCGTAAAGCTTTACTTTTTGTGCTCTGTCTCCTGCGGAGCCGCTATTCCCCATGGTCCTTTCAGGAACCCCAGCATCCACTAGGACGATAGAGAAACTGTGTTAATTGTTACCTGTGCTCATTTCATTAAAGCACTGCTAAACAGTAATTATTTGTTTTGAATGATCTAGTTCCTTAAACATTATAGTGTAGCTCACAGAGAATGGGTATCTGAGCCTTCTAAGTTATAGCTTGTGAGTGGTCCTGCTGACTCAACAGCCTATTTATAATGTTCCACCTAATACCATGGTTATAACCTGGCTATAATTAGATAATCACATTCATACTGTATAACCTAATGACTTCTTAAACTATGTATTTTTGCTGCAATTAAATTCTGCACAGGTTATACTATAAGCATCAATCTTTCCCACAATTGTAACTTATGCTATCCACGTGTTTAATGTGCAAAGCGGTCAATCCAATTCAGAATTAATTGATCACATAATACTTGCAGACAGCCACTAGCTCTGTGCTTCTTTTTAACATGTACTGTGATTAATAAAAAAAAAAACAACAACAGGTGTGTAGGCTACAGAAGGTCATGGCGTGTGTGTAATACATGACCCTTGCAGTGTTGACATTTCCCGTGTGTCTGCTGCCAGACACGCAGTAGAAGGATCGCCCATGTGTTGGTTATTTTAATAAAATATGCATACTAGAATACTCCACACTTGGCAAAGGAGGACAAAAGTTTGCAATTTTTCCCACATGGCTTGATGTCACATCAGACTATTTTTGCTATTACATATATTGACATTTAGCTGTGTGAATTGCTGTATGACAGTCAAAGTCACTAATGGGGGTGTGCCCAGCAGTTACGAAGGCGCTGGGCTTCCCCCAATATCTATCTTTAATGTGAATAGATGACGTGCACATGCGCACGTCATCTATTCACTTGGGGGTGGTACGGCAATGGTAGGCTGTTTTAGCAGGACTCCGGTAACAGGGCAAGACATATTTTGCCCTTTAAAAATCGTGCAGGGCACAGTGCTCTGCTAAAACAGCCTGGCATGGAGACTATGACTCTGTACGCAGGAATCACGTCTCTGGTGTCTCAGTTGCAGCGGCCATTCTGAGTGACCACAGACTTACTTGCGGTATTGGTTTTCTGGATCTGCGTCGATGCTACAAATGTGTACACAGTTGCAGCATCGACAGCTGAAAAAGGATCCGGCGGCTGTCTCCACACAAATCCCAGCGGCTGTTACATTAGCATATTTTCGCACATCCACTGTTGCAGCATTAGCGTACAACTATGAATCAGGCCCTCCCCATACATGTTATGGTGGGACATCTCTACCAGGTTAAAAAGTGCAAAACGTTTCATAAAAGTTGCTGTAAATCATATGAACAGATAAGAACATTTAGCTGTGTCAATTGCATACCTAATCCTTCATTATTCCAATACATTAAAGTAAAGTAAATGACTGAATGGTTTATTTGGGTTGCAATCAGGGCCGGTGCTAGGGTGCAAACTATAAATGTGCGCCCTCCCACACGTAATAAAGGTGTGTGGTCTCACACGGAAGGGGCATGGCCACACAATAGTAACCCCAAATCAAATTACACCACACAATAGCACAATCTTATTCACATTACACCCCACGTAATGTCTGATTCATATTGCAGCACAAAGTAGTGTACCTTATTCACATTACGACACACAGTAGTACCCTTAATTCACGTTCCGACACACAGCAGTGCCCCTTATTCACGTTATGCTACACAGTAGTGCCTCTTACACAATGCCTACAGTAGTGGTTATCCTTACACATAATGCCCAAAGTAGTAGTGCCACACATAATGCCCACAGTAGTAGTGCCACACATAATGCCCACAGTAGTAGTGCCACACATAATGCAAACAGTAGTAGTACCCCTTACACAATGCCGACAGTAGTGCCACACATAATGCTCACACTAGTAGTGTCACACAATGTCCACAGTAGTAGTACCCCTTACACTTGACGCTGACAGTAGTAGTGTCACACATAATGCACACAATAGTAGTGCCCCTTACACATAACGCCCACAGTAGTAGTGCCACACACAGGCAAAACTAGTTCTGGGGGTTGCTGATCTGAAGCGACGGGGACAAACAGAAGCCCAACACCACATGACTGAACCAAAAGATAGCTGTACAATTTTGGGATTTTAATTATTTTTCCTGAGCATCTCAATTAGAAACTTTTGCAGGTAGATTTAGTCAAGCGCAAGGTTCCGTCTACACAAAATCAAATAACAGGTTATTACAGTAGGAAGACGTCACTGGTTTATGCTTGCACCTCTATAGGGTGTGAGCTAAAACAAACAAAGTTTTCTTACTCTATAGGCAGGTACACACTGTACAACTACTGGGCTAATTTGCCAATTATCGGGTAATCTGCCTGCTTTATTGTATAATGGGTAGGAATGAGCGTTTTGCCAATAAAACGATCAAAAAATAGGCAAAAACACTTGACTTCAATTATCCAATCATTAAGACTTCCCATATTGGCCAAACAGTCCCGATATCATGAAGAGTGTGTGCACTTTTGGCGCCATATTTCCTATGGTTTATGTTGATTACCTCATCCACCTTGTTGGTTAACACATACAAGTTCAGTGTGGTGGAAAAGTAAGAGTTATGGTAGACTTACCATTGTTAACTCTCTTTCTGCAAAGTACATAGGGTCCACAGAGAAACATCTGGGTGTATAGATGGATCTGGATCCAGGGCACCAACAGGTTAAAGCTTTAGCTGTCCCAGGATGCACTAGAGCCCTCCTTTATAACCCCACCTCCAGGCACTGTGAGCTCAGTTTTGTTAACCAGTCCAAATGCAGGTAGCAGGCAAGAGAGAAGGCAGATGTTATGCACACAAGAACATATTCTCCCGACAGGAGAGGGTAACCAGAGGCCAATGTCATACAAACCTAAAAGGAGCCAGGTGCGTCAGGGTGGGGTCCCTGTGGACCCTATGTACTTTGGAGAAAGAGAATTAACAATGGTAAGTCTACCATAACTCTTACTTTATGCAGCAGGGTACACAGGGTTTCCATAGGTAAACAGTATTAGACCTAAAGTAGTACCTCCAGGGAGGGGACGTGCCTGGGCGGACATGAGAATCCGGCGTCCAAAAAAAAAAAAGCATCTTGAGAGGCGAAGGTCTCATAGGCATAGAACCTAAGAAACGTGTTCAATGAAGACCACGTAGCCACCTTGCACAATTGTTCAGCGGATGCTCCATGGCGTGCTGCCCGAAAAGGTCCAACAGACAGAGTAGAGTGGGCATATTAGCCACAGTGCACTAGCGCAGCGAGTGATTCGCGAGTGCGACCGCAGCAAGATTTTAGTTGCAAAGTGAATGACAGGAAGTCATTGTTTGAGGGTGGTAATGGGGAGTGGTCATGTAAACGCAGGCATGTCATGGCTATTTGGACGGCATTTACTTGGCGCTAATATATTAGCAGCTGCGTTCACAGTTACTACTGGAGAGGCCTGTGCGTCCCGGAAGAGCAGCTCAGCCTGCACATCTACAGAGGCACTCATGCCCTGTGTGGCAATGTTACTGATGTTTCTGCAATCACGCAGTGCCGTACGCAAAAGATGCGTTCGAAGTGGGCGTTCTTTTACACGGATAGTTTCTGCCTATATTAGCTTATACCTGCAATTGTATAGGCCAAATCATTGCAACAGGAATAGGAAGAACCACCGCACCTGAATGGCCCCACACAGCCTGATTCAGAGACATATGCAATGTCGATGTTGTACGCAGTGGAGCTATTTTTTTAACACTGCTCATGCAGAGAAGTTGTACTGCACATATGCCACAATGATTTTAGTGAGGACTTATTCACAAAGTGATTGACAGTCAGGGTGCTTTAACAGGGGAGGAAACCGGGGAGTACTGACTCACACGCAAGCACATAGTGACCGTTTTCGGGGCATGTTTCAGCCTGCAACTGGGATCCCGTATGCAGTAAAAATAGCACGTCCAATGGCTGCATTTTTGTACGCAAACGGCGGGGCAGAGTGAAGATCATGGGTATCTCTATACAGATCCCAGCATCTGCGATATTTGCATAGACAATGCAAAGGCATTGGCATCCATCTCTGAATCGAGCCCACATTTCTTATACCAGTGCTGCTCTTAAAGTATTATTTGGGTTTCATTTTAGGCTCTGCCTGTTAAATGGTGAGCGTCTAAAAAATGACAATCTAGGCATGAAAATCTGAGGATATAGGGCTTGATGTGTAAAGGAACATACACCTTTGTGTATACCTTTCATATTTTGCTTGTTTTCGCACTACCCGGAATTATGTGTGAGGGCACGGCAGAGTCATGGGCATTACAACTGTATCTCCACTTGCAAAAAGGAACTATATCAAGAAATGATACAAATCAGGCGCTGTAACTGAGCTGGTTCTCTAAGATGCTGTTGGATGGGGTGATAGTTTAATATAATATACATAATATAAATTAATATGCGATAATGTTTAAAAATACAAAATTTCAGATATTTAATAAACACATACAAAAATAAGATTTTACTTACCGGTAAATCTATTTCTCGTAGTCCGTAGTGGATGCTGGGGACTCCGTAAGGACCATGGGGAATAGACGGGCTCCGCAGGAGACAGGGCACTTTAAGAAAGAATTTGGATACTGGTGTGCTCTGGCTCCTCCCTCTATGTCCCTCCTCCAGACCTCAGTTAAAGAAACTGTGCCCGGAAGAGCTGACAGTACAAGGAAAGGATTTTGGAATCCAGGGCAAGACTCATACCAGCCACACCAATCACACCGTATAACTTGTGATAAACTTACCCAGTTAACAGTATGAATAACAATAGAGCATTAGATCAACCCTGATGCAACCATAACATAACCCTTATGTAAGCAATAACTATATACAAGCATTGCAGAAGAAGTCCGCACTTGGGATGGGCGCCCAGCATCCACTACGGACTACAAGAAATAGATTTACCGGTAAGTAAAATCTTATTTTCTCTAACGTCCTAGTGGATGCTGGGGACTCCGTAAGTACCATGGGGATTATACCAAAGCTCCCAAACGGGCGGGAGAGTGCGGATGACTCTGCAGCACCGAATGAGCAAACACAAGGTCCTCCTCAGCCAGGGTATCAAACTTACAGAACTTTGCAAAAGTGTTTGAACCCGACCAAGTAGCTGCTCGGCAAAGCTGTAATGCCGAGACCCCTCTGGCAGCCGCCCAAGAAGAGCCCACCTTCCTTGTGGAATGGGCTTTAACTGATTTTGGCAGCGGCAATCCAGCCGCAGAATGAGCCTGCTGAATCGTGTTACAGATCCAGCGAGCAATAGTTTGCTTTGAAGCAGGAGCACCCAGCTTGTTGGGTGCATACAGGATAAACAGCGACTCAGTTTTCCTGACTCTAGCCGTTCTGGCTACATAAACCTTCAAAGCCCTGACCACATCTAGTAACTCGGAATCCTCCAAGTCACGAGTAGCCACAGGCACCACAATAGGTTGGTTCATATGAAAAGATGACACCACTTTTGGCAGAAATTGCGGACGGGTCCGCAATTCTGCCCTGTCCATATGGAAAACCAGATAGGGGCTTTTATGTGACAAAGCCGCTAATTCTGACACACGCCTAGCTGAAGCCAAGGCTAATAGCATGACCACCATCCACGTGAGAAATTTTAACTCCACGGTTTTAAGTGGCTCAAACCAGTGTGACTTCAGGAAACTCAACACCACGTTAAGATCCCAAGGTGCCACTGGAGGCACAAAACGGGGCTGAATATGCAGCACTCCCTTTACAAAAGTCTGAACTTCAGGAAGAGAAGCCAGTTCTTTTTGAAAGAAAATGGATAGGGACGAAATCTGGACCTTAATGGAACCCAATTTCAGGCCCAAAGTCACTCCCGACTGTAGGAAGTGAAGGAAACGGCCCAGCTGGAATTCCTCCGTAGGGGCATTCCTGGCCTCACACCAAGCAACATATTTTCGCCATATACGGTGATAATGTTTAGCCGTCACGTCCTTCCTAGCCTTTATCAGCGTAGGAATAACCTCATCCGGAATGCCTTTTTCTGCTAGGATCCGGCGTTCAACCGCCATGCCGTCAAACGCAGCCGCGGTAAGTCTTGGAACAGACAGGGCCCCTGTTGCAACAGATCCTGTCTTAGAGGCAGAGGCCATGGGTCCTCTGTGAGCATTTCTTGCAGCTCTGGATACCAAGTCCTTCTTGGCCAATCCGGAACAATGAGTATTGTTCTCACTCCTCTTCTTCTTATGATTCTCAGCACCTTGAGTATGAGAGGAAGAGGAGGAAATACATAGACCGACTGGAACACCCACGGTGTCACTAGTGCATCTACAGCTATCGCCTGAGGGTCTCTTGACCTGGCGCAATACCTCTGTAGCTTTTTGTTGAGGCGGGATGCCATCTTGTCTACTTGTGGCAGTTCCCACTGACGTGCAATCTGCGTGAAGACTTCTTGATGAAGTCCCCACTCTCCCGGGTGGAGGTCGTGTCCGCTTGACGTAGGGCGTTGTATATGGCCCTTAGTTCCAGGATGTTGATGTGAAGGCAAGTCTCCTGACTTGACCACAGACCTTGGAAATTTCTTTCCTGTGTGACTGCTCCCCACCCTCGGAGGCTTGCGTCCGTGGTCACCAGGACCCAGTCCTGAATGCCGAATCTGCGGCCCTCGAGAAGGTGAGCACTCTGCAGCCACCACAGGAGAGACACCCTGGCCCTGGGGGACAGGGTGATCAGCCGATGCATTTGTAGATGTGATCCGGACCACTTGTCCAACAGATCCCATTGAAAGGTCCTCGCATGGAACCTGCCGAAGGGAATGGCCTCGTATGATGCCACCATCTTTCCCAGGACTCGCGTGCAGTGATGCACCGACACCTGTTTTGGTTTTAATAGGTCTCTGACCAGTGTCATGAGCTCCTGAGCCTTCTCCATCGGGAGATAAACCCTCTTCTGGCCTGTGTCCAGAATCATGCCCAGGAAGGGCAGACGAGTCGTAGGAATCAACTGCGACTTTGGAATATTTAGAATCCAGCCGTGCTGTTGTAACACTTCCCGAGAGCGTGCCACGCTGATCAGCAACTGCTCTCTGGACCTCGCCTTTATGAGGAGATCGTCCAAGTATGGGATAATTGTGACTCCTTGCCGTCGCAGGAGCACCATCATTTCCGCCATTACCTTGGTAAATATTCTCGGTTGCGTGGAGAGACCAAACGGCAACGTCTGGAATTGGTAATGACAATCCTGTACCACAAATCTGAGGTACTCCTGATGAGGTGGATAAATGGGGACATGAAGGTAAGCATCCTTTATGTCCAGAGACACCATAAAATCCCCCCCTTCCAGGCTTGCGATGACCGCTCTGAGCGATTCCATCTTGAACTTGAACCTTTTCAGGTATATGTTCAGGGATTTTAAATTCAATATGGGTCTGACCGAACCGTGAACCCACTTGTGGCTGAAATTTCGGAGACGCGCCCCCACCGGGCCTAGCTCCGCCTGTGGAGCCACAGCGTCATGCAGTGGATTTAGTGGAAGCCGGGGAGGACTTCTGTTCCTGGGAACTAGCTGTATTGTGCAGCTTCTTCCTCTACCCCTGCCTCTGGCAAGAAAGGACGCACCTCGGACTTTCTTGCCTTTTTGTGATCGAAAGGACTGCATTTGGTAATACGGTGCTTTCTTAGGTTGTGAGGGAACATATGGCAAAAAATTTGACTTTCCAGCCGTAGCTGTGGAGACCAGGTCCGAGAGACCCTCCCCAAACAACTCCTCACCCTTGTAAGGTAAAACCTCCATGTGCCTTTTTGAGTCGGCATCTCCTGTCCATTGCCGAGTCCACAGGACCCTTCTGGCAGAAATCGACATTGCATTTATTCTAGAGCCCAGTAGGCTAATGTCTCTTTGAGCATATAGGACAGCGTCTTTTATATGCCCTAGGGTCAACAATATAATATCCTTGTCCAACTTATCAAGTTCCTCAGATAAGGTATCTGTCCATGCTGCTACAGCACTACACATCCAGGCCGACGCAATCTCCGGCCTTAGTAAGGTACCTGAATGTGTATAAATGGACTTCAGGATACCCTCCTGCTTTCTATCCGCAGCATCTTTTAGGGTGGCCGTATCCTGTGACGGCAGGGCTACCCTCTTGGATAAGCATGTTAAAGCTTTGTCTACCCTAGGGGAGGATTCCCAGCGTAACCTGTCCGTTGGCGGGAAAGGATACGCCATAAGCATCCGTTTGGAAATCTGCAGTTTTCTATCTGGAGAGTCCCAAGCCTTTTCACATAACTCATTTAACTCATGTGAAGGGGGAAAGGTCACCTCTTGCCTTTTTCCCCATACATATAAACCCTCGTCAAGGGACTGGGGTTTCCTCTGTGATGTGCAACACATCTTTCATTGCTATAATCATGTAACGGATGGCTTTAGCCATTTTAGGCTGTAACTTTGCATCATCGCCATCGACACTGGAGTCAGAATCCGTGTCGATATCTGTGTCAACAATTTGGGATAGTGGGCGCTACTGAGACCCTGACTGCCTCTGCGACATAGGATCAGGCATGGGCTGAGACCCCGGCTGTCCCACGGCATCAGCTTTATCCAACCTTTTATGCAAGGAAGTAACATTATCATTTAAAACCTTCCACATATCCATCCAATCGGGTGTCGGCGGCGACCCCACATTCATTTGTTCCCGCTCTGTTTCCACATAGCCTTCCTCGTCAAACATGCCGACACAAGCGTACCGACACACCACACACACAGGGGATGCTCTATTTGAAGACAGTTCCCCCACGAGGCCTTTTGGAGAGACAGAGAGAGAGTATGCCAGCACACACCCCAGCGCTATATGTCCCAGGAATCACACAGTGACTTAGTGTTAACCCAGTAGCTGCTGTATATACTGTTTTTGCGCCAAATTTATGTGCCCCCCCTCTTTTTACCCTCTTCTACCGTGATTCTGCAGGGGAGAGCCTGGGGAGCTTCCTCTCAGCGGAGCTGTGGAGAGAAAATGGCGCTGGTGAGTGCTGAGGAAGAAACCCCGCCCCCGTAGCGGCGGGCTTCTGTCCCGCGTTTCTGTGCAAAAATATGGCGGGGGCCCATGCATATATACAGTGCCCAACTGTATATATGCCCACTTTTGCCAAGAGGTCTCTAATTGCTGCCCAGGGCGCCCCCCCCTACGCCCTGCACCCTACAGTGACCGGAGTATGTGGGTTTAGTGTGGGAGCAATGGCGCACAGCTCCAGTGCTGTGCGCTACCTCACATGAAGACTGGAGTCTTCTGCCGCCGATTTCGAAGTCTTCTTACTTCTGTCACCGGCTTCTGTCTTCCGGCTCTGCGAGGGGGACGGCGGCGCGGCTCCGGGATCGGACCACCAAGGGTGCGATCCTTTGTACGATCCCTCTGGAGCTAATGGTGTCCAGTAGCCTAAGAAGCAGGACCTATCTTCAGTGAGTAGGGCTGCTTCTCTCCCCTCAGTCCCACGTAGCAGAGAGTCTGTTGCCAGCAGATCTCTCTGAAAATAGAAAAACCTAACAAAATTACTTTCTTTTTAGCAAGCTCAGGAGAGCTCACTAAGTAGCACCCAGCTCGTCCGGGCACAGATTCAAACTGAGGTCTAGAGGAGGGACATAGAGGGAGGAGCCAGAGCACACCAGTATCCAAATTCTTTCTTGAAGTGCCCTGTCTCCTGCGGAGCCCGTCTATTCCCCATGGTCCTTACGGAGTCCCCAGCATCCACTAGGACGTTAGAGAAATAAATCAATAACAACATCCGTATGATAAATGAATGACTGAAAGAGCCTTATAGCCAATCTCTAGACCACATTTAGTCTCTCTTAGGGCAAGTCTGTATGCAAATGCCGGCAACAGCAATATGTGCTGGTAGATATGAAAGTTCTCCCTGCAGGAAGATATTGTTGTAACATCCAGTCTGGAGATCGATAGTTACCAAATCCCTTGTGGTGTTAGCCGGGTATTCCACATAGCGAAGGTCCAGAGTGTCCTCTTTAGCCAACGCAATGGTCATGGTAGTTCTCCCTTTATTAATGTCCGCAGTGAAGGGGACTGGATCTCCCAAAGTTTGGAACGATTGTAAAGTGTCCTGGATGATTTCAGCAATGCCCTGGTCAGAGAATAGGCTCTCTAACGCGTTTCGCTGTCGCTTGGCAGCTTTATTCCAGTCGCCTTCACTGTATGTTCACATCTCCCGGCCCTTCTTTCCATCCTTTCCTTCTAACCATTTATTCTATCTGACATACATGTAAGGTCTGCAATCTATTAACTACGCTGGTTTTCCTAGTGGATGCTTAACACAATGTTGAAGATTGTTTTTCACTATTTTAAAGCCACAGATTCAACCGAAAAGTGTAAACTTGTAAACCTATATTATCTGTATTAACGCTCTCTTTTAAAAGAGCATTTACAAACATTTATTGAAAGTCTTTAAAATATGAATCTTTAATATGGATCAAAGATTGGGAGAATATCTGAAACCTTCCTATCTTCCATTGGTAAATTTCAAGAACAGGTGTACAGAGCATGTGCACGTGACCTTTTTGCCAATTCCAGCTTTGCAATGAGCCTAGCTGTACCATAATGGGATCACCTGGGGAACAATAAAGTCCATACAATATAGTAAGCTGGTGACAGAAATGAACCAATGCTTTACTGAATACATGGGTTCTGGAGAAGACATCGTTGTAGCAGGTGCAGCAGACTGCAATTTGTGTTGATTGCCACCAAGTAAAAATGTATATAACTCCCCGTAGAGGTGGATGGCACTCCAATACTCACAAGTTATACAAATAGACAGCCAAAGGCCAAAAGTTATATACATACACACTAGCTGAATACCCATGCTTTCAAGTATTTCCGTGTGTATAACTTGCCATTTCCAATTTTTGTCAGGTGGCACATCAGGATAGGCCTTCCCCAAATTAATGCTGTCAAAAGGCTGGCACTGAGGAGAATAATCCGCCTCCTTCTCTGCCCTGTACCGCCTCTGATGCTGCCTTGCTCAGTGTTGTAAATGCTGTGACGACAGGCCAAGCTCCGCCCATTGTTTGTTAAATATGTAAGGTTTGCAGGGATAGGCTGACTCTATTCCAAAGAACCCTAGGTCTCCTACCTTAGCTTCTCACTCTCCTTAGGGCTCCACCTTTGAAGTAAAAAGGTAAAGATTTTTGCAAACACTTAACGTCACTGGGAGAGCTGTCGGTACCCTTTACACAGCAGATAAGCTGTTGCTGACTATCAAGCTTTCCTTTAATGCATTTAAGAGTCAAAATATCTACCTCTCCTCCTATTGCTCTCTGAGAGGTTTGGCAATGTGGTTCCCCTATGTGAATAATGGAGTGCTCTGCAACTGCCACTGCAAGGAAGTCCAGGAACAGAACATTGTGTCCAACCCCCTCCACAACTTGGTATCGTCTGCACCATGCATTCTATATTGCCCCGGCTGGGTGGGCTGTATTAACTCTCCTCTGTGAGATGGGATTATCTCACCCCTTTTAACCCCTTTGTGGGTGAAATTTTGAAAAATCCCTTTTCACTGGGTGCCTACTGTACGTCACAAAAGCAAGGTACTGTCCAAATTGTAAGGCCCTAGTCCTTATGGATCGGGAGAATTTGTGATGAGTCAATGGTATTTGCCACATACAGTATATATTAGATAGATAGATAGATAGATAGATAGATAGATAGATAGATAGATAGATAGATAGATAGATAGATAGATCACACACTAATGCTGGGCATACACGGGCAGATAAAATGCCTGTCAGACCAAAAGGCATTTTACCTGTCGCTGCCGATATCTGGGACATCCACTTTGAGATCTCTTACAGTATATGTCACATGATATTGGCACTCTGCACCCAGCGAGGAGGTATGTCCCTGTTCCTTCCCCATGAATGTTCATCTGTCGGCTGCGGTAGGGCATACTCTGTCCAATGAACTGACGATCCAGCATGCCCGACCGATCGATATTTTCACATCAGTTGTTCGCATACACGCTGCAATTATCTGGCCAATCTGCTGATATCGGGCGTATTGGCTAGAAAATTGTAGCGTGTATGCCCAGCATAATATATTATATTTAGTGATGAGCGGATTCGGTTTTACTCGGTTCTCAAAACGGCATCTTATTGGCTCACGGATGTCACGTGTTTTGGATAGCCAATAAGATGCCGTTTTGAGAACCAAGTAAAACCGAATCCGCTCATCACTAATTATATTGTGCTTTACAATTGGAAACAGTTAGAAATGAATACTGGGTAAGAGGGCCCTTCTCACAATACTAACATTATTTGCATCTTAGATATTTATTAAATAAATAATAAGAATTTACTTACCGATAATTCTATTTCTCGGAGTCCGTAGTGGATGCTGGGGTTCCTGAAAGGACCATGGGGAATAGCGGCTCCGCAGGAGACAGGGCACAAAAAGTAAAGCTTTAGGATCAGGTGGTGTGCACTGGCTCCTCCCCCTATGACCCTCCTCCAAGCCTCAGTTAGGATACTGTGCCCGGACGAGCGTACACAATAAGGAAGGATTTATGAATCCCGGGTAAGACTCATACCAGCCACACCAATCACACTGTACAACCTGTGATCTGAACCCAGTTAACAGTATGATAACAGCGGAGCCTCTGAAAGATGGCTCACAACAATAATAACCCGATTTTT